>NC_140166.1:146080310-146102810 GCF_963971535.1 Notolepis coatsorum | reverse complement strand
AGATCTTGATCCGCAGACGAATACAGCTGTTCTCCGTAGCATGTAGCTCCACATGGAAGAAAGCTAGCCGGCCTCAGACTTCTGAGAGGCGGACTCGACGTGGCTCCTCACAGGGTAAATCCCACACAATTGTGGGTGTCGGCGATTCTCCGCTCCATCAATTACAGGACCAAAAGCAAATATAATCCAGCCGAAAAGGGCTATGCAGTCGTCGGTAGGTTATCCAGTGTACATAATCCACACGGTCCTCGTCTAGGGCCCCTCGGGTGAAAGCGCCAGGTAAGCAGCCCAGCCTGGATAAGCACTCTAGCTGATACGAGGAAACGTTGGTGATGCTGGTCACTGTAGAACTTTAGCCGCACGATACACTATACACAAATAGACTATTACTGACTTAATAGAATAGGTCGAACTCGACGGTACAGCGTTAAACTCTGACACTTCAGTTATTAATTCGCACACGGTCTCAATGCTCTATTTGGGGCCAAACAGGCCATACTTCACCGCACGTCGTATCGTGGGTGAGGCTTCAACTTTAGTTACTAAGACTTCTGACTAAGACTAAGTGCTTCTGTATTCACCTGCGCCGTATTTATACGCTTAGGTGAACAAACTAGTACCAGCTTTATTCCTGTCTCATATCCTTGCGCAATACCGTTCATGTCCAGGCAAGTCCCCGGCGGTGACTTTGAACCAGACCTTGAAGGTATGGCCATGCGCCTGTGGACCGCTGTCCAATAGGAGAATGAAATATTATGGTCTGTACTAGGCTAAAGGGATATTCCGTGTATATGTACAAGGAATATACAAGGGATATCAAACGATATACAAATACTATGCAATATACATCAATCAACAAATATATATATTCGGTTTAATCTGATCCTTCGTAACAGCCGCCTCCTAATTAGTCCCACCTAATTAGATAAGCAGAGACAGATTAACCGCACTGTCCACTACTCAATGTCTGTTGGGAGGGTAGGGCAGTTCACAAAGTCATGGGGTCATGGTCGTCATCAATAGTATCGGGGAGCCTTGGCAACTCTATTAGCCTCGCCACGGGTCGGGTGTAGATCCGCCCTTGGACGAGCACTTCGGCTGCTCTGACCTTTCCGTCGGCACCGGTGATCACTTTGCTTACGCGGCCAGCCGGCCACATAGCTCGGGGTAGTGACTGGTCGATGAATGAATGAATGAATGAAAACTTTATTTAACAGATTGCAGAATGGGTACAATACAGTACGGCTCAATACATACAATTGTTAAGGGGATGCAGACCTGAGAAAGACGTTTGTCTTGTTTCCATCAGGGTCCCCCATTTTCAATTCATATAGACATATATGACATACATGACATACAGATAGTCAGTACTGCTACATCTATACATTTATGACATACCAGATTTGCAAATACAGTACTGTTTGTGATACAGAAGGAGTCAAGAAAAGGGAGTATATACATTTGACGTAGAAACTGTACATTGGAGGTTGGGTGGGGGGGGTTGGGTACATTGGGATATTGACAACCATACTGGGTAATTTACATTGGAGGTGGTTGGGGGGGGGGGGGGGGCGGGGGGCATACTGTATAAACAAGTAACACTGTACATTGAGGGGGGGGGGAGGAGACACTGTACAAACAAACACAATTGTACATTGAACTATTGACAAAACCATACTAGGTAAATGACTGTACATTGGAGGGGGTTGGAATGATTGGGTTAGGATATTTACAGGGGCCAGTGTTGAATTGCAGTCTCCCGTAGGTGTCCCTTGAGAGAGGTTTTGAAAGTGGGTAGTGATCCACATTCCTTTACAGCTTTGGGTAGGGCGTTCCACATTGATGTGGCATAATTGCGAAACGTGTTTAGTCCCTTATTTGAGCCGAATCTGGGTTTGACATGATTTGTGGAGCTCCCTCTGGTGTTGTGATCGTGGTATTCACTGACCTTTGGGAAGTATTTTGACATGTACATGGGTACCTTGGTCGTGTAGTGTATCTTGTAGACCAGGCCCATTGCAAGTTGTTGTACTCTGTCGTCTACTCTAAGCCATCCTAGGTTGTCGAAGTGGGCAGGGGTGAGGTGGGTTCTAGGAGTAAGGTCAAGCAGTAGTCTGACCAGTTTGTTTTGAGATGTTTGTAATTTTGTTTTTAGCGCCTTTGAGGTGCTTTGGTACCATGAGGTGCAAGCATAGTCGTAGTACCCCTGAATGAGTGCTCCTGCCAGAGTCTTCAGGGTGTTCTTGTTTACCAGAGAGGAGATCCGGTACAAGAATCGAGTTCGTTGGTTGACTTTTTTTATTACATTGGATGCCATTTTGTCACAGGAGAGATTAGCCTCTAGGATGGACCCCAGGTAGGTAATTTCATCTTTCCTTGTGACAATATTGTCACCCACTGTAACTGAGAAGCCGTCGGTCTTGCTGAGTTTGTTATTTGAACCGAAGAGAATGGACTCTGTTTTGCCCATGTGTAATGATAGTTTGTTATCAGCGAGCCATATGCAGATTCTGCCTAGTTCCGAGCTGAGGGTTTTTTCAACCTGTAACTTGTTCTTGTCAGAGACCAGCAGGGCTGAGTCGTCCGCAAACAGGAACAAGTTGCAGTCACAAGCTGACGACATGTCATTTGCATAAATTAGGAACAGTAGCGGTCCTAGTATGCTTCCTTGTGGAACACCACAGCTCACGATAATCATGACGACTGTTCCTTCTGTCAAATTGTCTCTCTCTTTCACCCATTTCTGGCGGGTCTGTAGAGACGGTAGATAGTGGAGTAGGAAGCTGTTCCAAAACTTGTCAGCCAATACTTGACTGTACCTCCACATTCTTCGGCCGTTCGCTTCTTCAGGCCTGTACACTGTCTGTGGTAGCGCGGGGTCCAGCCGCCCCATCAAGAGAGTGTTGGGGGTGACTGGGTCGACATCTGCTACATCACTTGAGACGTAACCGAGGGGCTTTGAGTTCAATACTCCCTCGATCTCCGTGAGGACTGTCATTAGGACTTCTTCCGCCACGGTCTGGGCCCCAAGCACGGCGTACAGGGCTGTCTTTATTGAACGTACTTCTCGTTCCCAAGTTCCACCGAAGTGAGGTGCATTCGGGGGATTAAACTGGAAATCAATCTGGTATGGAGCGAGGTGGGTCTTAAGTTCTGGGCCCATAGCTTGGAAGCTCTCTCTCAGCTCTCTTTCTCCGCCTTTGAAGTTTGTCCCGTGATCAGACAATAATATAGACGGTTTCCCTTTCCGCGATGTGAATCTTTGGAAGGCCATAAGGAATGAGTCTGTGCTCATGGTTGGAAGGAGTTCTATGTGCATCGCTCGGGTGGTCATGCATTTGAATACAATACCCCACCGCTTCTTGGTCCCTCTTCCTTTCTTTACATACAGCGGGCCGAAACAGTCCATACCGGTGGAGTGAAAAGGCTTGTCGCCGAGTCGGATGTGACAGGGAGGTAGGTCAGCCATCCGGGGTATACTGGGCTGTGCTCGCCATTTACGACAGTCTAGACAAGTCCGCTGGAAACGTCGTACTGCTTCTCTCCCTTGCAGTATCCAATAACGACGTCTGATCTCCGCGAAGACTCTCTCTGCCCCGGCGTGATGCACGTCCTCGTCGTATTTCTTTATGATAAGCTCTGTGACCTTGTGTCGGCTGTTTAAGACTATCGGGTACTTGACGTCATCCGGTAAGTCTGGAGCTCTCCGCAGACGACCACCCACTCTGATGAGATTCTGGGCGTCGCTCTCGGGGGCGAGGTGGAGCAATCTGCTGTCTGACGGGACGGGCTTTGCTCCCTGTAGACAGTCTAGCTCATCGGGGAACAAGTCTCTCTGGGCTCGCTGTAGGAGAAGAAGTTCTGCTTCTTCGTAGTTAGCTGCAGTAATGTCAGTAGTGAGCTGAACCTCTGGGTGGTGCCACAGGAATGTCTTTAGCTGCGCACTCTCAAGGGTGAGGCAATCGTCTATGTTGGGGTCTGTGGAGACGAGTGTGCTCAACCCACAGAACATAGATTTCTTGTTCTCTGCCTCCTCTTTACTCGCCTCCCGTGGGGTGGGTGTAGGCCACTCTTCTTCCGGGAGCTTGAGGAACTCTGGCCCGTCACTGTATAGATTGTGACGGGTGAGGTCATCCAGGGACATTCCCCGGGTGATGACGTCAGCTGGGTTGTGTTTTGTGTCCACATACCTCCAGCTTGCTGCTTCTGTTAAATCTTGGATCTCTGTGATTCTGACTCCCACGAAGACCTTGTATCTACACGAATCAGACCGGATCCATGCGAGTACTGTCGTGGAGTCTGACCACAAGATTGTTCTTTGCACCGGGATGGTGAGTTCACGTTGGATTAACGTGGCGAGTTGCGCTCCTGCTAGGGCTGCGCAGAGCTCTAGACGCGGGATAGATTGTTGCTTGCGGGGGGCTATTCTTGAGCGAGCCAGGATGAAAGCAGTATGTATTTCTCCTCCCTCCTCTCGGGCACGCAAGTAGGCCACCGAACCGTAGGCTACTTCGGAGGCGTCGCTGAAGACGTGCAGGTCCATCTGGCACGTCTCCGTCCTCACTGTGGGTGGGAAGTAGCTGCGGCGTGTGTTGACACCTGGGAGTGAGCTGAGTTCTGTCTCCCACTCTCTCCATGTGGAGGCAAGGTGTTCGGGTATGGGGTTGTCCCAGCCCTGGTCCTTGTCCCATAACGCTCTTACAATCATCTTTGCCCTGGTGGTGTAAGGTAGAATACATCCCAACGGGTCATATTGTCTGGCGAGTGTTCTGTATACACTCCGTCTTGTGGTCGGTAGTGCAGTCGACCTTCCCTGCTCCTTGGTCAGGGGTGTGTGTTTATAATGGAGCGAGTCTGTTTTGAAGCGCCAGACTAGTCCTAATGTCATTTCTTGGGCTTCTCCTGGGATGGTCGCCATCCAGGTCTCGCTGCTTGCTGCCTTGTCCTCTGGGGAGAGGCTGCGCAATACTTGAGGGTCGCTGCTGGCCCACTGCCTGAGATCAAAGCCGCCTTTGATCAGGGAGGCGCGGAGCTTGAGTAGGAGGGCCTCGGCTTCTTCTGGCGTCGAGACGCTTTGCAGACAGTTGTCCACGTAGAAACTATTTTCTACACTTTGTCGGACCTCTTCATCAGCTGCTGGGTCCTCTGCGACGTGTTTTTGCAGTGCAAACGTAGCACAGCATGGGCTGCATGTGGTTCCGAAAGAGAGGACTTCCCATTGATAGATGGCTGGTTGCTCGTCCCCGATCCTCTCTCTCCATAGGAACCGCAGCAGGGGCTTGTCCTCCTCCACTAGTCGCACCTGCAGGAACATCCCTTTGATGTCGCCGCTGATGGCCACCTTGTCTTGGCGGAAACGTAGTAACACGCCTAGTAGAGAGGGGCCGAGTGTTGGGCCGGGCAAGAGCTCTTTATTCAGATTTTGTGATCCGATCTGGTAGCTGCAGTTGAACACAATACGATCCTTGCCGTTGTGGTGGACTTTGTGGTGCGGCACGTACCATGATTCGGTCGTCTGATCGGCCTCTTTAATGTCAATTTTCTTTATGTGTCCCGCTGTGATTAGCTTGTCAATCTCAGCGCGGTACACAGTCTCTTGAGCGGGGTCTCTGGCTAGGCGCCGCTCTGTGTTCAATAGATACCGCTCCGTCACTTCTTTTGGGGCGTGGAAGGTAGGCATACCCTCTCGCCTCAGGAGTGGAGTTGCGTATCTCATCACTCCGTTGACTTTGACTCTCTTTGTCCCCCGCTCGAGGAGGGCTATAGCATAAATGTCTTCCTTGGAACGAATGTCTTTCTTTTCGTTCTTAAAGGGCATTGTCTCTAGTGTCCATAGCCTCTCGACATGCTGTAGGAGGGTGGTGTCTTCTTCTGTCACTCTGGAGTGGAGGCAGCTAGTGGCTGCTGTTCGGTTAAGAGACCTAGCGAGGGGGCCTTGTAGTGTCCATCCTAGGCGGGTCTCGACTGCTGCAGGACAGCCTCTGGGCCCTGTGTGGACCCGGTCCATCGGGACGATGAGGTCTGCATGGTCGGAGCCTATCAGCAGGGTCGGGGTGGCACCGTCTATGAGCGGTATAGGTAGTTGACGCAGGTGCACATATTTGTCCATCAGCTTGGCGATGGGGTAGGTGTACTGCGACAGGCCTATGTCTTGGCTGGTGAAAGCGTTAGTGATCCTATACCGTCTCTCTGGCTGCCCGCTTGCTACGATAGTGAAGGAGACATTCTCGCCCTTTATCGTCTTTAGATCTCTTCTTATTGTCCGAATCGTCATCTGGTCTTCGCTCCCCCGCAGCCCCAGCTGGGCCGCAGCGGACGCGAGGAGAAGGGTCTTCTCTGACCCGTCGTCAAGGACGGCGTAAGTGTCCATGACCTTGTCTTGGTAACTCAATGTTACGCGGACCACCTTTAAGAGCACCCGGGCGCCCCCGCTGCTGGCGGGGTCAATGTACATAACACTTGCCTTTGTGCTGCTTGAGGGTGCAGGCTTTCTTCTGTTACTGTCGTGTAGGACGTCTAAGTGGGCTCCGTCACACCGACTACACCTCTTCTTTAAGCGGCAATCGGCTGCCATGTGACTGCGTGCACATCGGTAACAGCGTCGGTTGGACTTTATCCATTGACTCACCTCGTCGGTGGTCATCTTCTTGAACGTGTCACAGTGTGACAGCCAGTGTTCCTTTTCGCAGTACGGGCACACCATCTTTCACTTCTCTTTCATCGAGGGGGTACTGTGGTTCTTGTTGCTCGGTACTGATTCTGATTGGTGCATGACGGTCACCAATCTGCGGCCATCGTTTGCTCTCCTAGGTCCCTCTCTGGAGCTTGGTGTATCCGCACGAACGTATCCAACCGTAGGCTGTTGACTTCTCTCGCCAGGAAGTCGGCTAGGTCTAGGAGGGATGGCTCGGGGCCGTTAGGATCACGGTGGTCTCTTTGCCGCCTGAAGCGCTCTTGTCGGGCGGGCGGAAGCTTCTCTAACATCCTCTCGACATTAGAGTTTGCGTACAGTTCGTGCATACCCTTTTCCTTTTGCGCCCCCAGCATCCCTACCAGGGCTTGTACCTTGATAGACAGGTCATCTAGTGAGCGATTGTCTGTGGCTGGGGGTAGACGGTCAATATTCCTTATCTCTTGTATTACGTAGTCCCATATGCGTCCATATCTTTGGTCGAGTGCTGCTAGAGCCGCGGTGTATGGGGTAGTAGAGGTGGAATATGCCAGCGCTATATTGTGCGCTCGGGGCACCTTGAGGTGCTTGAGTAGGATAGCATACTTGTACGGTTCATCAGTTACATCGGACATCATTGTCTCTAAGCACATTCGTAGCTCTGTGTACTGTGCTCTGTTCTTGTGTGTGAAGTCCGGGAACGTCGGTGTGCCAAGGTACGATGCCATGGATGGCTGGCACATCGGTGAGCGTTGGAGAAGAGGCCTCCTAGGCGAGTCTCCTCTTACGTGTCGTGGTGGGCTGGTACCTGCTGGGTACCATGGCCCGCGTACCCAGGTGCTGTTCCTCGGGGCTGGTCGTGCGTCAAGCTCACCCGTGAATTGAGTCGGGGGTCTGTAGCGCAGAGCCGCGGGGGTAAAGCCTGGGCTGTACTGGACCTCCTGGTCCTGTGGAGTACTGTGCTGCTGTTGGGCTTGACTCTCCTCCTCTCCCTCTTCTTCTTCCTCTGGCAGGTCATCTAGATCCTGTAGTCGTCTATTTAGCCTCTCTGCGGTGTAGACCGGTTCTTCCCTGTAGCTGGGTCTCGCTTGGACCGGTCGGGGAAGGGGTTCGGAGAGGGGTATAGGCTCTCTCTGGTGGTCGGGCTCAGGGTCGCTTGATCGGGTAGGGGAGGGTGCCCTTGACCCTTGTCTTGACGAGGCCCTGGAGCCCCGTGCGGAGGGAGGGGGTGTTGCCCTGGTAATCAGCTGCTCCATTATCTGCGCTTGTAATCGGTCGCGCTCGGCTTCCCGCTTGGTGAGAGCGAGGTCGCGCTCTGCTTCTCTTTGGGCACCGGCAGCGGCGCGCTGGGCTTCGGCGGCAGCGCGCTGGGCTTCGGCGCGGTCTCTTCCCATATTCTCTTCCGTCTGGAGGCGTCTAATCTCTAGACGTATACGGTCTTCTTCACTCCGTTGCTGCGCTTGAAGGCGTTCTCTTTCCATGGAAGAATGTTCGCGCTCACTAAGCGTCTGTGCTTGGAGTCGATCGCGCTCGGTTGAGGCTGCCAGGCTGGCGAGGAAGGCCTGCGCCAGCATCTTGTCCGCCTCGCTGGGGGAAGACGCTGGTTGAGGTGATCCGCTCCTGGTAGTACTCGTTGGAGATCCGTTCTCCTGTGGCGAATCGAGGAGATCCATCTCCGGCGTGCTCGTCCCTTCTTGTAGTGGGTCGAGTTCCATCCCTGGAGGGCTTTCTTTATCCTGGAGCTCTCCGGGGACTACTTCTTCGGTCTTGGCGGGGGGTAAAGTCATGTCAGGTCCCTCCTGGTCTGCGTGAGATTCGCTGCCCTGGTGCTTCAGTGGCTTTTTAGTTTTTATTAGTTGTTGTTGACAAATAGCCACTACACACATCATTGGATTGGATTGGGTGGGCATGTGCATCAGAAAAAAAGTCCGGTCCGAGGTTTTCCCTTCTCTGGCAAGCAGTATCTGTTACCACATTCACTGGGGAGGCTGGGAGCAGCTTTCGATTATGTGTTTTGGACTATAACGTTGGATCAATAAACGTGATCAATATTTGGAATGGCGATCAGGAATTGGATTAATCTTTTTGCAGAACATCTGATGTGAGGTAAGGACTCTATTTTACCAGTATTGGGTTAATCAGATGTTTTTTTCTCAGCCATCGCAGTGTGTCTGTGTGTGTGTGTATGACGTTAGCGCTGACCAGGTCATGGATAATAGATTTTTCAGCCTGCTTCTCTAGCGTGCATAAGTACACATATACTATCGATAATAGCGTTGATTTGAAAACTATTCATAAATCAGCCGTGTTTTGTGTATTCCACTAAAGAGCTATTATCGCGGAATTTCTCTGGAATTACTAGAACTCTCCAAAACTATACTCGTATTCAAAACGGTATGAAACGGAAATGTACCAATGAAAAAACAAACGTGTGCATGCGTGTGTGTGTGAGAGTGTGTGTGTGTGTGTGTGTGTGTGTGTGTGTGTGTGTGTGTGTGTGTGTGTGTGTGTGTGTGTGTGCGCTCACCCAGCTTGGCGTAGTAGAAGGGGAAGTCTCCCAGGCTGGTGGAGTACTGAGGCAGAGTGAAGAGGCCTCCTGGGAGGCTGTTCCACATCAGACTGCTCCTGGAGGCCTGCTGCAGCACGCGGTCCTGGATGATCTGAGAGGAGGAGGAGGAGGAGAGAGGAGGAGGAGGAGAGAGGAGGAGGTGGAGGAGGAGAGAGGAGGAGGAGAGAGGAGGAGGAGGAGGAGGAGAGAGGAGGAGGAAGAGAGGAGGAGAGAGGAGGAGGAAGAGAGAGGAGGAGGAGGAGAGGAGGAGGAGAGAGGAGGAGGAAGAGAGAGGAGGAGGTGGAGAGAGAGGAGGAGATAGGAGGAGAGAGGAGGAGGAGAGGAGATAGGAGGAGGAGGAGGGGGAGAGAGGAGGAGAGAGGAGAGAGAGGAGGGGGAGAGGAGGAGGAAGAGAGAGAGAGAGGAGGAGGTGGAGAGAGGAGGAGAGAGGAGGAGAGAGGAGGAGGTGAGAGAGAGGAGGAGAGAGGAGGAGGAGAGAGGAGGAGAGAGGAGGAGGTGGAGAGAGAGGAGGAGAGAGAGGAGGAGAGAGGAGAGAGGAGGAGAGAGGAGGAGGTGGAGAGAGAGGAGGAGAGAGGAGGAGGAGGAGGAGGGGGAGAGAGGAGGAGTGAGGAGGGGGAGGAGGGGGAGAGAGGAGTAGGATAGAGGAGGGGGAGGAGGAGGGGGAGGAGAGGAGAGAGGAGGAGGAGAGGAGGAGGTGGAGAGAGAGGAGGAGAGAGGAGGAGGAGAGAGGAGGAGAGGAGAGGGGAGGAGGAGGAGAGAGATGAGGAGGAGAGAGGAGGGGGAGGAGGAGGAGGAAGAGGAGGGAGGAGGAGAGAGAGAGGAGGAGGGAGGAGGAGAGGAGAGAGGAGGAGGGGGAGAGAGTAGGAGAGAGGAGTAGGAGATGGAGAGAGAGGAGAGAGGAGGAGAGAGGAGGAGGAGGAAGAGGAGAGAGAAGAAGGAGGAGAGAGGAGGAGAGAGGAGGAGGAGGAGAGAGGAGGAGGAGGGGGAGAGGAGGAGGAGGAGGAGAGAGGAGGAGGAGGGAGGAGGAGAGAGAGAGGAGGAGGAGGGATGAGGAGAGGAGAGAGGAGGAGGAGGGGGAGAGAGGAGGAAGAGGAGGTGGAGGAGGAGGAGGAGGAGAGAGGAGGAGGAAGAGGAGAGAGAAGAAGGAGGAGGAGGAGGAGGAGGGGGAGAGAGGAGGAGGAAGAGGAGGAGGAGGAGGGGGAGAGAGGAGGAGGAAGAGGAGGAGGAGGAGGAGGAGGAAGGTCAACACACATGACCTCAAACAGGCTGCTCCTGGATGATCTGTGATCAAATCAACACACATGACCTCATGAGAAAGTGAGAAAGTGAGATTCTCTTGGTTCTTTCAATGGAATAAAAATGATCCTCACACCAGATAAACAACCAGTGTCAGCTTCAAGAGACACCAGTGGGGCCCAGCATAAAGAGTATGTATTTTGCACTCTTTATGCTGTATGTCCCGTGTATGTTGTCTGGCATTTTACGTGTATATATATTTTGAACTCTTGCACTGTTTGTATTTCATGTGTTTTGGATAAGACTACAGATGGAAATTAGCTTCTGCTAAATCAGGCGCAAACATATCAAGTCAAGTCAAGTCAAGTCAAGTTCTTTAATAGTTGTCATACAGAAGTACAGAATACTTTCATACAAAATGCTTCTTACTGTTACGCTCCAGAGACTGTGCTAGACAAGATAGTATCAAATAACATAATAACATAATATAGCATGAATTTAGAAGAAGAAAAATTATATTTTCATGTAACAATGATTAATGTAAATGCACATCGTCTATAAATAAAGAAAAGAAAAAAAAAACTAGGGTTGACTCTGGATATAACAGCCTGACAGGCTAGGGTTGACTGAAGATAACAGCCTGACAAAAAATGTAAACAAAGTAATACCAAGTGGGGCTCTTTTGCCTACGGGTCGCTGTTTGACGGAATGACAGATTCTACCTTTAAGAAGGAAACATAATGGACCTGTCTCAAACCCTGCCCTCTTTTCTTTGTTCTTTCTTCTCTTTCCAAGTTTGTCCGAGGTAAGCGACAGTTGTGATTGGAGGATCAAGAAAAGAGGGCAGGGTTTGAGACAGGTCCATTGCAGCATGTGAGTGGATGTGTGCCGCCTCAGCTTCATGTGAGTGGATGTGTGCCGCCTCAGCTGCATGTGAGTGGATGTGTGCCGCCTCAGCAGCATGTGAGTGGATGTGTGCCGCCTCAGCTGCATGTGAGTGGATGTGTGCCGCCTCAGCAGCATGTGAGTGGATGTGTGCCACCTCAGCTTCATGTGAGTGGATGTGTGCCGCCTCAGCTGCAGCATGTGAGTGGATGTGTGCCGCCTCAGCAGCATGTGAGTGGATGTGTGCCGCCTCAGCTTCATGTGAGTGGATGTGTGCCGCCTCAGCTGCAGCATGTGAGTGGATGTGTGCCGCCTCAGCATGTGAGTGGATGTGTGCCGCCTCAGCTTCATGTGAGTGGATGTGTGCCGCCTCAGCTGCAGCATGTGAGTGGATGTGTGCCGCCTCAGCTTCATGTGAGTGGATGTGTGCCGCCTCAGCTTCATGTGAGTGGATGTGTGCCGCCTCAGCTTCATGTGAGTGGATGTGTGCCGCCTCAGCTTCATGTGAGTGGATGTGTGCCGCCTCAGCTTCATGTGAGTGGATGTGTGCCGCCTCAGCTGCAGCATGTGAGTGGATGTGTGCCGCCTCAGCTTCATGTGAGTGGATGTGTGCCGCCTCAGCTTCATGTGAGTGGATGTGTGCCGCCTCAGCTGCAGCATGTGAGTGGATGTGTGCCGCCTCAGCTGCAGCATGTGAGTGGATCTGTGCCGCCTCAGCTTCATGTGAGTGGATGTGTGCCGCCTCAGCTTCATGTGAGTGGATGTGTGCCGCCTCAGCATGTGAGTGGATGTGTGCCGCCTCAGCTGCTTCATGTGAGTGGATGTGTGCCGCCTCAGCTGCTTCATGTGAGTGGATGTGACCTTGCCAGTCAAATCAGAACGACCTAATTCAATGGAGGAGGAAATGGTCTCAACTGAATTAGAGGAATCCGCCAATATGGTAATTAGAGACACAGACCCATTGATACTAACTCCTATTACTATAAAACAAAGCCATTTATAATGCATGGGACCTTTAATCAGTTCTAATCACACAGGTTAGCTTTAATCAGTTCTAATCACATGTTAGCTTTAATCAGTTCTAATCACACATGTTAGCTTTAATCAGTTCTAATCACACATGTTAGCTTTAATCAGTTCTAATCACACATGTTAGCTTTAATCAGTTCTAATCACACAGGTTAGCTTTAATCAGTTCTAATCACACATGTTAGCTTTAATCAGTTCTAACCACACAGGTTAGCTTTAATCAGTTCTAATCACACAGGTTAGCTTTAATCAGTTCTAATCACACAGGTTAGCTTTAATCAGTTCTAATCACACAGGTTAGCTTTAATCAGTTCTAATCACACAGGTTAGCTTTAATCAGTTCTAATCACACAGGTTAGCTTTAATCAGTTCTAATCACACAGGTTAGCTTTCATCAGTTCTAATCACACAGGTTAGCTTTAATCAGTTCTAATCACACAGGTTAGCTTTCATCAGTTCTAATCACACAGGTTAGCTTTAATCAGTTCTAATCACACAGGTTAGCTTTAATCAGTTTCTTGTGAAGGATCAGATTAAACCGAATATATATATTTATTTATATATATATATTTAATTGTATTTGTATATCGTTTGATATCCCCTGTATATTCCTTGTACAATATGCACTGAATATCCCTTTAGTCTACTAAACAGCCCATAATAGTTTCATTCTACCATTGGACGAGAACCTGGCGCCAGGTTGCCATACCCCTAGGTCCAAGTTCAATCGTGCCGCCCAACATGTCATGGCAAGCCCCGGTTCCGCGCAGGAATATGTCGGGCGAAATACGAATGGTACTATTTGTTCATAGCGCATATATATATGGCGCAAGTAAAGTAGAACTTCTTTTAGTCCAGTTCTTTACCCTCCAACAGAGTGACAGACGCGAAGCCTCCCCACGACGCACGTGTGGTGTAGTAAGGCCTACTTGGCCTCAGAATAGGCATTGAGATATCGTGTAGATTAATAGTTGAATAGTCATAGTTTGGCACTATACCGTCGAGTTGGACGTATTCTATTAAGCTAATAATAGTCTATTTATGTATGGTGCATCGTTCGGTTAGAGTTCTAAAGTTATCAGTACCCCCATCGTTCCTGACGTTATCTGGACGCTTAACCAGGCTGGGCAGACCCCTAGTGGTGCTTGCTTCCGAGGAGCTCCGGGCCAGGGCGACTGGACATGTATATTGGATTACTCTACCCGGACGACGGCGAGCCTTCCACGGCTTGGATTATGCTTTGGGTGCTTTGATTATTCCATGGATAAAGGCCAACACTGCGGAGTGTTGGAACTACCCCCCGGAGAGGAGCAAGGTGAGACGGCGCTCTACACCAGTGAGGTCGCCTCACGTCTCTCCGTTGTGGACCGGCAGCTACCGTCCACCAGAGGGTCCAGCTGTATTCGTCTGCGGACCGAGGTTCTGTGGGCACCGTGTTCAAGACTTTGAATTCTCCCAAGAAACCGTCGGCCAGATGGGATACCGCCAGCGGCTTCTCTAACCCCCCCCTCCTACTGTCTTACAACCAGCGGGACCCCCCCCCCCCCTTAGTGTATCCAGCTATAATCATTTAAGTACCATCGCTATAGTTTCCTAAATATCCAGGTTGTATACTTACTCCCTGCGTAACCAGAGATTGGACATTCAATGTTGATTTACCTACGAATACTCATTTGCCATACAAGTGCATATTTCAAATCATAAGTGTAAACAAGTGAACGTTGTATATACCTTTTGCTATATTAAACCTTCGATTTGTACATTTGTGTGGATTCGTTTCATCAGGTGGGAAAGTGTTCATCATACTTATATCATGTACTGGATGGCCAGAAATTAAAGTACAAGAGGTAGTGGTATTAAATACCATATCTAACAATACAGTCAGGGAATTGTACCCCTCAGTTACAATTGGTCCTTCGAGCCGGATGGTAACTAGTGTAATATTAATATAGTGTTATTAATATTGAAATGGCCTATGATGAACACTCCACGAAACGATCCTCCTAACCTAGAACGCCCGCGGCGCAGACGACAGACACCTCAGTACTTAGAGGCTTACACTGTCAGTCAACTACCTAGCCTTCGACAAACGGTAAACGCGGTAAAAGTAGAAAGTAAAATTATGTCTGACCTTAACGACCAGGTTTCCCCGACCACAGAGGCCCTAGTAGGTCCTAATGTAACTGACCAAGCTCACGGTGGGGACCAGGAGGGAGCGGACATGCCTTTACCCCCCGCCACTACCCAAGAAGTAGTCCCCGACCAGCCCCGGGAGGAAGACGACCCTACAGAGAGAGAACTCTGCACGGAAGAAGAGGAGGAGAGCGCCGAGGAAATAGAGCTCCAGGACTCCCCAACGAGTACCCCCAGGAGCGGCTCACGCAGGAGCGGCTCACCTCCACAACCGCCTTCCCCCAGCGAAGCGGAGAGGATGCTACAACAGGCGTTCCTCGTCAGCCTGACAGCCTCTACCGAACGCGATCGACTCCAAGCGCAGACGCTTAGCGAGCGCGAACATTTTACCATTGAAAGAGACCGTCTCCAAGCAAAGGCGCTTAGCGAGCGCGAACAACTCCAAGCGCAACAACGGAGCGAAGAAGAGCGCACACGCCTGGAGATGAGACGCCTTCAGACAGAAGAGAATATGGCAAGAGACCGGGCCGACGCCCAGCGCGCCGCTGCCGGTGCCCAAAGAGAAGCAGATCTCACCAAGCGCGAAGTCGAGCGCGACAAGTTACAAGCGCAGCTAATGGAGCAGCTGATCCGCAAGGCAACACCCTCCCCCTCCGCCAGGGGTTCAAGGAACTCGTCGAGACAACAGTCAAGGGCAGCGTCTCCTCAACGAGCAAGCGACCCTGAACTTGACCAACAGACCGAGTCTAGACCCCCCGCAGACCCCCTTCCCAGACCGGTCCAAGCGAGACCCAGCTACAAGGAAGGAGCGGCATACACTGCGGAGAAGCTAAATAAATGATTACAGGATCTGGAAGATCTGATAGAGGAAGAAGAGGGAGAGGAGGAGAACCAAGCCCGACGACAGCACAGTACTCCACCGGACCAGGAGGTCCCATACAGTCCAGGCTATACCCCCACGGCGCTGCGCTACAGACCCCCGACTCTATTCACGGGTGAGCACGACGCACGACCAGCCCCGAGGAATAGCACCTGGACCAGCGGGCCATGGTACCCTGTCAGTACCAGCCCACAGCGAGGCGCAAGAGGGGACTCGCCCAGGAGGTCTCTCCCCCAACGCTCGCCGATGTATCAGCCATCCACGGCGTCATACATTGCCACGCCGTCATTTCCAGACTTCGCCTATGAGAGTCGAGCACAGTACACGGAGCTCCGGATGTGCTTAGAGACAATGATGGTGGATGTCGCTGATGAACGCCACAAGTATGCAATATTACTGAAGCACCTGAAAGTACCGCGAGCGCACAATATAGCGCTAGCCTATGCCACCTCTTCGACACCATACACAGCGGCCCTAGCGGCGCTGGACCAGAGATATGGACGTATATGGGATTACGTAATCCAAGAGATAAGGCATATTGATCGCCTACCCCCAGCCACGGACAATCGCTCATTAGACGACCTGTCAATCAAAGTGCAGTCCCTGGTAGGGATGCTGGGAGCGCAACGGGAAAAGGGCATGCATGAGCTATACGCCAACTCTAACGTCGAGAGGATTTTGGAGAAGCTGCCACCCGCAAGACAGGAGCGCTTTAGGCGGCAGAGAGACTACCGGGATCCCAACGGCCCCGAGCCATCCCTCCTTGATCTAGCCGACTTCCTGGCGAGAGAAGTCAGCAGCTTACGACTAGATACATTCGGGCGGAGCACGCCAAGCTCCAGAGAGGGACCCAGGAGAATAAATGATGGAAGAAGATCGGTGACTGTCATGCACCAATCAGAGTCAGTACCGAGCAGTAAGAGTCACAGCACCCCCTCGAGAAAGGAGAAGTGGAAGATAGCGTGTCCCTACTGTGAGAAAGAACACTGGCTGTCACAATGTGACCTATTCACAAAGATGAATGCAGAAGAAGTGAGTCAATGGATAAAGTCCAACAGGCGCTGTTATCGATGTGCGCGGCCCCACATGGCAGCCGAATGCCGCCTAAAGAAAAGGTGCAGCCGGTGCGATGGAGCCCATCTAGATATACTACACGAAAGTAACGGAAGACGGCCTCCACCTGCACCACGGAGCGGCACCAAGGCAAGTGTCATGTACATTGACCCCGCCAGCAGCAGCGGCGCCCAAGTGCTCTTAAAGGTAGTCCGTGTGACATTGAGCTACCAAGATAAAGTCATGGACACTTATGGCGTCCTTGACGACGGGTCAGAGAAGACCCTTCTGCTCGCGTCCGCTGCGGCCCAGCTGGGCCTGCGGGGGAGCAAGAACGAAATGACGATTCGGACAATAAGAAGAGATTTAAAGACGATAAAGGGCGAGAATGTCTCCTTCACTATCGCAGCAAACGGGCAGCCAGAGCGACGGTACAAGATTACAAATGCTTTCACCAGCCAAGAAATAGGACTATCGCAGTACACCTACCCTGTCACCAAGTTGATGGATAAATATGTGCACCTGCGCCAATTACCTATCCCGCTCATAGACGGCGCTACCCCGACCCTGCTGATAGGCTCCGACCATGCAGAACTCATAGTCCCGATTGACCGGATCCATACAGGACCCCGAGGCTGTCCTGCAGCAGTCGAGACCCGCCTAGGGTGGACCCTACAAGGCCCCCTCGCTAAATCTCTCAACCGAACAGCAGCCACTAGCTGCCTCCACTCCAGAACGACAGAAGAAGACACCACTCTCCTGCAGCATGTCGAGAGGCTATGGACACTAGAGACAATGCCCTTTAAGAACGAAAAGAAAGATATTCGTTCTAAAGAAGACATTTACGCCATCAACCTACTCGAGCAGGGGACAAAGAGAGTCACAGTCGGCGGAGTGATGAGATACGCAACTCCACTCCTGAGGCGAGAGGGAATGCCCACCTTTCACGCAAAGAAAGACGCCACGGAGCGCTATCTATTGAACACGGAGCGGCGCCTAGCCAAAGACCCCGCTCAAGAGAGTGTGTACCGCGCTGAGATTGAGAAGCTAATCACAGCGGGACACGTAACAAAGATTGACATTAAAGAGGCCGATCAGACGACCGAATCATGGTACGTGCCGCATCACAAGGTCCATCACAACGGCAAGGATCGCATTGTGTTTAACTGCAGCTACCAGATCGGATCCCAAAATCTGAATAAAGAGCTCTTGCCCGGCCCCACACTCGGCCCCTCCCTACTAGGCGTGCTACTGCGCTTCCGCCAGGACAAGGTGGCTATCAGCGGGGATATCAAAGGGATGTTCTTGCAGGTGAGACTAGTAGAGGAGGACAAGCCTCTGCTGCGGTTCCTATGGAGAGAGAGGATCGGAGATGAGAACCCAGCCATCTACCAGTGGGAAGTACTCCCCTTCGGAACCACATGCAGCCCGTGCTGTGCTACATTTGCACTACAGAAACACGTCGCAGAGGACCCAACAGCAGATGAAGAGGTCCAACACAGTGTGAAGAACAGTTTCTACGTGGACAACTGTTTACAAAGCGTTTCGACTCAAGAAGAAGCCGAGGCTCTCCTAATCAAGTTACGCGCCTCCCTGATCAAAGGCGGCTTTGATCTCAGGCAGTGGGCCAGCAGTGACCCGCACGTATTGCGCAGCCTCTCCCCCGCGGACAAGGCTGCCAGCAGCGAGACCTGGATGGCGACAATCCCAGGAGAAGCCCAAGAAATGACACTAGGACTAGTCTGGCGCTTCAAAACAGACTCGCTCCACTATAGACACAAACCCTTGGCTCCAGAGCAGGGAAGGTCGACGGCGATACCGACCACCAGACGGAGTGTGTACAGAACACTCGCCAGACAATATGACCCGTTGGGATGTATTCTACCTTACACCACCAGGGCAAAGATGATTGTACGAGCACTATGGGACAAGGACCAGGGCTGGGACGACCCAATACCCGCACACCTTGCCTCAACATGGAGAGAGTGGGAGACGGAACTCCGCTCACTCCCAGGCGTCAATATACGCCGCAGCTACTTCCCATCCACAGTGAGGCCAGAGACATGCGAGATTGATCTACACGTCTTCAGCGACGCCTCCGAAGTAGCCTATGGATCGGTGGCCTACTTGCGTGCCCAAGAGAAGGGAGGAAAGATGCACACTGGCCCGCTCAAGAATAGCCCCACGTAAGCAACAATCTATCCCACGTCTAGAGCTCTGCGCAGCCCTAGCAGGAGCGCATCTAGCCACGTTAATCCAACGTGAACTCACCATTCCGGTGCACAGAACAATCTTGTGGTCAGATTCCACGACAGTACTCACATGGATCAAGTCTGATTCATGCAGATACAAAGTCTTCGTGGGAGTCAGAGTCACCGAGATTCAAGAGTTAACAGAAGCAGCGAGCTGGCGGTATGTGGACACCAAACACAACCCAGCTGACGTCATCACCCGGGGAATGTCTCTGGATGACCTAACCCGTCGCAACATCTACAGTGACGGACCAGAATTCCTCAAGCTCCCGGAAGGAGAGTGGCCTACGCCCACCCCGCGGGAAGCAAGTAACGAGGAGGCTGAGAACAAGAAACCTATGTTCTGTGGACTGAGCACAGTCGCCTCCACAGACCCCAACATAGATGACTGCATTACCCTAGAGAGTGCGCAGCAAAGAACATTCCTGCGGCACCACCCAGAGATTCAGTCCACCACTGACATGTCAGCAGCTGACTACGAAGAAGCAGAACTTCTTCTACTACAACGAGCCCAGAGAGACTCGTTCCCCGATGAGCTAGACTGTCTACAGGGAGGAAACCCCGTCCCATCAGACAGCAGACTGATTCACCTGGCACCAGAGAGTGACGCCCATAATCTCATCAGAGTGGGTGGTCGCCTGCGGAGAGCCCCCGATCTACCGGATGATACTAAGTACCCGATCGTCTTGAACAGCCGACACAAGGTCACAGAGCTGATCATAAAGAAATACGACGAGGATGTACACCACGCAGGAGCAGAGAGAGTCTTCGCGGAGATCAGACGTCGTTATTGGATACTGCAAGGCAGAGAAGCAGTACGGCGCTTCCAGCGAACCTGTCTAGACTGCCGTAAGTGGCGCGCGCAGCCCAGCATACCACGGATGGCTGACTTACCCCCCTGTCGCCTCCGAATCGGCGACAAGCCATTCCACTCCACAGGCATGGACTGCTTTGGCCCGTTGTATATAAAGAGAGGAAGAGGCACCGAGAAGCGGTGGGGTATTGTATTCAAATGCATGACCACCAGAGCGATACATATCGAGCTCCTTCCGACCATGAGCACAGACTCATTCCTTATGGCCTTCCGAAGATTCACATCACGGAAAGGAAAACCGTCTACATTGTTGTCTGATCACGGGACCAACTTCAAAGGCGGAGAAAGAGAGCTGAGAGAGAGCTTCCAAGCTATGGGCCCAGAACTTAAGACCCACCTCGCTCCATCCCAGATTGACTTCCAGTTTAATCCCCCGAACGCACCCCACTTCGGTGGAACCTGGGAACGAGAAGTACGTTCTATAAAGACAGCCCTGTACGCCGTGCTTGGGGCCCAGACTGTGGCGGAGGAAGTCCTAATGACAGTCCTCACGGAGATCGAGGGAGTATTGAACTCAAAGCCCCTCGGTTACGTCTCCAGTGATGTAGCAGATGTCGACCCAGTCACCCTCAACACACTCCTAATGGGGCGGCTGGACCCCGCGCTACCCCAGACAATGTACAGGCCTGAAGAAGCGAACGGCCGAAGAATGTGGAGGTACAGTCAAGTACTAGCTGACAAGTTTTGGAGCAGCTTCCTGCTCCACTACCTACCGTCTCTACAGACCCGCCAGAAGTGGGTAAAAGAGAGAGACAATTTGACAGAAGGAACAGTCGTCATGATTATTGACCAGTCACTACCCAGAGCTATGTGGCCGGCTGGCCGTGTAAGCAAAGTGATCACCGGTGCCGATGGCAAGGTCCGAGCAGCTGAAGTACTCGTCCAAGGGCGCACTTACACACGTCCCGTGGCGAGGCTCATAGAACTGCCCCGACTCCCAGATACTATCGATGATGACCATGACCCCATGACTTTGTGAGTTGACTGACCCTTACAGCGGACCTTGAGTGGTAGACAGTGCGGTTAATCTGTCTCTGCTTAGCTAATTAGGTGGGACTAATTAGGGGGCGGCTGTTGTGAAGGATCAGATTAAACCGAATATATATATTTATTTATATATATATATTTAATTGTATTTGTATATCGTTTGATATCCCCTGTATATTCCTTGTACAATATGCACTGAATATCCCTTTAGTCTACTAAACAGCCCATGATAGTTTCATTCTACCATTGGACGAGAACCTGGCGCCAGGTTGCCATACCCCTAGGTCCAAGTTCAATCGTGCCGCCCAACATGTCGTGGCAAGCCCCGGTTCCGCGCAGGAATATGTCGGGCGAAATACGAATGGTACTATTTGTTCATAGCGCATATATATATGGCGCAAGTAAAGTAGAACTTCTTTTAGTCCAGTTCTTTACCCTCCAACAGAGTGACAGACGCGAAGCCTCCCCACGACGCACGTGTGGTGTAGTAAGGCCTACTTGGCCTCAGAATAGGCATTGAGATATCGTGTAGATTAATAGTTGAATAGTCATAGTTTGGCACTATACCGTCGAGTTGGACGTATTCTATTAAGCTAATAATAGTCTATTTATGTATGGTGCATCGTTCGGTTAGAGTTCTAAAGTTATCAGTACCCCCATCGTTCCTGACGTTATCTGGACGCTTAACCAGGCTGGGCAGACCCCTAGTGGTGCTTGCTTCCGAGGAGCTCCGGGCCAGGGCGACTGGACCTGTATATTGGATTACTCTACCCGGACGACGGCGAGCCTTCCACGGCTTGGATTATGCTTTGGGTGCTTTGATTATTCCATGGATAAAGGCCAACACTGCGGAGTGTTGGAACTACCCCCCGGAGAGGAGCAAGGTGAGACGGCGCTCTACACCAGTGAGGTCGCCTCACGTCTCTCCGTTGTGGACCGGCAGCTACCGTCCACCAGAGGGTCCAGCTGTATTCGTCTGCGGACCGAGGTTCTGTGGGCACCGTGTTCAAGACTTTGAATTCTCCCAAGAAACCGTCGGCTTCTCTAACCCCCCCCTCCTACTGTCTTACAACCAGCGGGACCCCCCCCCCCCCCCCTTAGTGTATCCAGCTATAATCATTTAAGTACCATCGCTATAGTTTCCTAAATATCCAGGTTGTATACTTACTCCCTGCGTAACCAGAGATTGGACATTCAATGTTGATTTACCTACGAATACTCATTTGCCATACAAGTGCATATTTCAAATCATAAGTGTAAACAAGTGAACGTTGTATATACCTTTTGCTATATTAAACCTTCGATTTGTACATTTGTGTGGATTCGTTTCATCAGGTGGGAAAGTGTTCATCATACTTATATCATGTACTGGATGGCCAGAAGTTAAAGTACAAGAGGTAGTGGTATTAAATACCATATCTAACAATACAGTCAGGGAATTGTACCCCTCAGTTACACAGTTCTAATCACACAGGTTAGCTTTAATCAGTTCTAGTCACACAGGTTAGCTTTAATCAGCTTTTTTTTGTATCCACTTTTTCTCCCATTTTTCTATATTTTCTCCCATCCCAATTTCGTATCATCCAATTCAACCCTCCCCTGTCACGGACGCTGTTTCTTGCCTCCCACAAGCCGGCTGCAATGTGGACTAAGTCATACATAGCACAAGTCCCCTCCGGTACTTGAGGTAACAGCAGTCGCATCTTTTCACCTGCGCAGCTCGATCTCTCAGTGGCGAGGAGTAACGCGTGGGAGGCTCACGCTGCCCCGACACTTCCTGATTCTACTGCGCAGGCGCACCAACCGACCTGTAGGAGTCGCTGTCCACAACGCCCGATCCCCACCCATCAGTTTCCCACCCCCTAATACGGCCAATGTGTATTAGTATGAACGACCAGCTAAACTGAAAGCAAATGTGGAGTGCTGGGCTCG
>NC_140166.1:146072258-146080110 GCF_963971535.1 Notolepis coatsorum | reverse complement strand
AAATGAAAGAGGTTCGTGACAGCTGCTCTTTCAACGTCACTGTGACTGAAGCATTAAACCATTAACTCTAGTTAATACATGATACGTTGTCTACTGATGGCGCATAATATCAACAGCTGATTCGTTGTAACGTTACAGCTACCAGCTAACGTTAGCTACTGCTAGCAGAAAGAGGTTCGTGACAGCTGCTCTTTCAACGTCACTGTGACTGAAGCATTAAACCATTAACTCTAGTTTAATACATGATACGTTGTCTACTGATGGCGCATAATATCAACAGCTGATTCGTTGTAACGTTACAGCAGGGAGGGGCAACTGGCGGCCCGCGGGCCGCATGCGGCCCTCACCGACGTTCCATGCGGCCCCAGGCCAATATATAAAAAAAATAAAAATAAAAAAAATTATAATATTTTTTATTTTTTTATTTTTTTGTATTGTATTCGACTAAGAAGATTTGGCAGTCAACTATGGCTCCTTTCGATCGATTAGTCGACTATTTGACTAATAGGGGTCAGCCCTAGTGTGCATTCAACGCTGTTGAAAGTGCCGTGCAGCAATATGGGGGTTTTGATAAACTGTCGGCTGTTGTTACCGATGGATTCGCCGGCTTCTAAGGCAGAGTGGCGTTGAGTGTCCAATGCTGCACTGCATTATACATCAGGTAAGTTCGCTAACATAATTTCCATCTATTGTGCGTCACTATAATGACCAATGCGAGTCGAGTGTAGTCAAATTATATGCGAGAGTTGTTAAATCGTTTTTCTTTTTTTTTATCTGATATAGGAGGCTCTCTGTGCCAAGAAGATTGAATACAGCCATGTTATGGATTTGGTTACCAAGGTTACCAATCTAATTCGTGGAGGCAACAGGTCACTAAACCATAGAAAGTTGTCTCCTTTTTGGAAGAGATGGACACTGATTATGGTGACTTGCAGCTACACACAGAAATCCGATGGCTGAGCCGTCGGAAAGTACAGGAGCGACATTGAAACACTGCAAATGCAATTCAATGATCGGTTTGAAGATTTCAACGGCATGGAGTCACGGATAGCGCTGTTTGCCGGCCCCCTCACCGCTACGTGTCAGAGCAGCCCCCACCGTTGCAGCTTGAACTGTGCGAGCTACAGTCAGATCCTTTTTTTCAAGCAAAGAGAAATGAGAGGGGAATTTCGTTTTGTTAACTGCTACCTGAGCCCGCTTCCCACTCCTCAGGACTTTGCCCTCTCTATGGCCAGTATGTTTGGGAGCACATACATACTTGAGAGCAATTTCTCAAACATGAAGCACATCAAGTCAAAGGAGAGAAACAGGCTGTCGGATGAAACATTATTTCATCTGATACAGATTGCATGCACAAACATTGAAGTTGACATTCCTGCTATTGTGCGCCAAATGGAGAGACCACAAGTGTCTCATTAAAGACAGGGGGGGGGGGAGGGAGATGATGAAGAGGTGTAGAGGGGGGGAAGAGATGATGAAGAGGGTGTAGAGAGGGGGGGAGATGATGAAGAGGTGTAGAGAGGGGGGGGGGGAGATGATGGAGAGGTGTAGAGAGGGGACCATTATTATTATTATTATTATTATTATAACCATTATTGACCCACTGTGGGGCGAGGGTGAATGTCATGCCAGTTTGATAAAGGGTCAATGGGAGGCATGTAGTATTGCACTTTACTTTACTTGCACTTTACTTGTTTACTTTTGTAGTGTTCAGATAACACTAATAACACAAACACAAAGCAGCATTCCTGCTGCATTTCACTACAACAGTAAATCAAAAGTGCAATAATAAATGATTTTGTTAAATGTATAAACTTGTATCCTGCTACTAACAAAACATTCCTGAGTGCTTCATATCCATAACATGCATTTCAGTGTTATAATGTTTTGTTTAGTAGCAGGATAAAAGTTTATACATTAACAAAATAATTTATTATTGCACTTTTGATTTACTGTTGTAGTGAAATGCAGCAGGAATGCTGCTTTGTGTTTGTTGAGCAGTGGGCTTTAAGTTCATACATTTATTTTATTAGAAGCCTTAATTATAATTGATCATTTTTGTATATATTTGGGGTTACAGCAATACTTTTAAATTCAGCTGTTTATAAATTCATAAAGTTGAAATTGCATTACTAAATGCATTTGAAATGGAATAAAAACAAAGTTACAACAAATTATAATTGTTTATATACCTTATTATCACATCTGTGACTATTATGGGCTATTTGAGTGATGGGGTACTACTGGCGGGACTGCCGATAAACAATGCGGCCCCCCAGATTGATTGTGGACATTTTGTGGCCCTCACCATATACAAAGTTGCCCACCCCTGCGTTACAGCTACCAGCTAACGTTAGCTACTGCTAGCAGAAAGAGGTTCGTGACAGCTGCTCTTTCAACGTCACTGTGACTGAAGCATTAAACCATTAACTCTAGTTTAATACATGATACGTTGTCTACTGATGGCGCATAATATCAACAGCTGATTCGTTGTAACGTTACAGCTACCAGCTAACGTTAGCTACTGCTAGCAGAAAGAGGTTCGTGACAGCTGCTCTTTCAACGTCACTGTGACTGAAGCATTAAACCATTAACTCTAGTTTAATACATGATACGTTGTCTACTGATGGCGCATAATATCAACAGCTGATTCGTTGTAACGTTACAGCTACCAGCTAACGTTAGCTACTGCTAGCAGAAAGAGGTTCGTGACAGCTGCTCTTTCAACGTCACTGTGACTGAAGCATTAAACCATTAACTCTAGTTTAATACATGATACGTTGTCTACTGATGGCGCATAATATCACAGCTGATTCGTTGTAACGTTACAGCTACCAGCTAACGTTAGCTACTGCTAGCAGTTAGCTCCGTTAGCTTAGCTGCTCATTTATAATTACTGCATGGAAACGGATGAAACGTTAACGTTTAAACGTTATGTCGAGGTCATACAATACTACAGTCGACATAAGGTTAACGTTACCCCGTTTCCATCAAGTGTTTAAATAGCAGCAATCTTGTTGAAAATGTAACGTTACTACAATGCTCCGAGCATAGCCCCTCTCTCTCTCTCTCTCTCTCTCTCTCTCTCTTTAATAAAAATCGAAACTGTTACTAACTGTAATACAAACAGTTCAGTTTGTCAGGTACATGCAACACAGATTACAGTGTTTACATCTGTCTGCTTGAGAAAATACCATGTTCTGCATTTGCAATAAAAATGATTGAAGTGAGATGAACAGTTATTTTTAAATGTGTGATCTAAAGATAAACAAAGGGTTTTAAAAGTGTTATATTTATCTTCTCTTATAGTACCAGAGAGAAGCTGAGGAGAATCAACCAGCAACTAAAGCAAAATTTGTTTAAATAATTATTTTTTTCTTCTTTTATATCGAAATGGTATCGAAGTATCGATACTTTTCAAGGTATCGTATCAAAGTCGAAATTCCAGTATCGTGACAACACTAACAGGTACACGGAGGACGCCATAGCCCATGTGCTGCACACAGCACCATCACACCTGGACAAAAAAGCAGGGGAACTATGTGAGAATGCTATTTTATTTGTTTTGATACTTTTTTTTTGTTCTCCCCTTTTTTCCGTATTTTTCTCCCATCCCAATTTAGTAGTTATGCCAATTCCCTTCCTGGTCGTTGCGCGCATTTGCCCCCTACTGTCGGCCTAGGGAGGGTGAAGACTATCACATACCTCCTCCGATACAAGTGGAGTCAGCCAGCCGCTTCTTTTCACCTGACAGCGAGGACTCTCACTGGGGGAATGTAACGTGTGGGAGGATCACACTATCTCCCCAAGATCCCTTCCCTGCTGAACTAACACTGCCAATTGTGTTAGTAGGGACGACTGACCAAGCCGGAGGTACCGCTGACAGCTGGATTCGATCCCAGAGTCTCTGTGGTGGTAGGCGAGCGCTTAGTCCACTGCGCTACCCAGCCGCCCCGTGAGAATGCTATTTATTGACTACAGCTCAGCATTCAATACCATAGTCCCCTTAGCTCGTAGTCAAGCTCAGAGACTTGGGCTTGAACTAAGACCTCTGCCAGTGGGTCTTGGACTTCCTGACAGGAAGACCCCAAGTGGTGAGAGCAGGTACCTCCTCATCCATCACTCTCAACACAGGTGCCCCCCAGGGCTGTGTTCTGAGCCCCCTCCTCTACTCACTGTACACACATGACTGTGTGGCAAAGCACAACAGCAACACAATCATCAAGTTTGCACGAATCAAGAATAGCACTGCACAAGACCGTAGCAGACTAGCAGACTACAGAGAGTGGCCCGTTCAGCCGAACGCACAATTGGAGGTGGACTTCCCACTCTCCAGGACATCTATACCAAGCGTTGCAGGGCCAAGGCTAAGAGAATAACTAAAGATTCTAGTCACCCAAACAACTGCCTCTTTGAACTGCTGCGGTCAGGCAAGCGCTACCGGAGTCTCATGGCAAGTACAGAGAGACTCAGAAGGAGCTTCTATCCCCAGGCCATCAGGATGCTCAATGACTATGTAACATCATCAATCCATCCATCTACACTCATTGCACACACATCCACATGCACACACTCACTTTAAACAAACACTCACCATAACACTCTAGACACTACATAAACTCATTGGACGCCACTCACGTATAACGTCGGGTTAACTCGCCATCGCTTGAGCGCCAAACCCGAGAAAAGTCGGGTTTTCTATCGTTATTTCTTTTATTCGATATTCCCATTCATAATCCATCGAGGGAGCCTGTGTTATCATTAGGGATGCACGATATTGCTTTTTTGACACCGATACCGATAAATTTATGCTCCTCAAGCCGATAACCGATATCGATAACCGATATTTATTGTATTATAAAACATTTTTAATGTATATATTTTTTTTGATCAACATTTTTTTTTTTAACATGAAACAAAACATATCACAATACAATAATAATAATACATAAAAAGACTTCCCAGGACAATAATTTAACACCAACTTAAATGTGACCTAACCAGACAACAGAAACAAAAGCCAAGACAACAGTTTTGACTGATAAAGTGACCATATTTATTTTTCCAAATGAAAATTCACAATCCATCAACAGCTTGTGGTGCATCCAACCTAAGACGCTCGAAGCTTTTTGTTCTTCTTTTTTCAAAGCGGAGCCTTGATAAAGAGGCTTTGAGTGGACACATCACCACCACAACAACGGGTCACCTGCAGCATCACCATCATTAGCATCGTTTGCTAAATTAAAGAAGTTTGACAGAAGGGCAACCAGCCAGGCAGCGCCGTTATCTCACGGGACGAGTAGCTACATTAGTTAGCCAACAACCAGCCAGGCAACGCCATTATCTCCCGGGACGAGTAGCTTCATTAGTTAGCCAGCAACCAGTCAAGCTAACGTTAGCATTCGGGAGATCCAGCAGCTTGTCGATGTGCTAATAGCCTCAGCAACCTAACGTTAGCTGGCTCCAGCAGATCGACAAGCTGCTGGAGCCAGCTAACGTTAGCTTGCTGAGGCTATTAGCACATCGACAAGCTGCTGGATCTCCCGATGCTGGTTGAAGTGGAGCTAGGTAGCCAGCAGGCTAAATGCTCCGCGACGCTGAACTGCATGCGCCGGTCTGTCTGTCCGTCGTGGCGGTGGTGATGCCGCAGATGACCCGTCGGGCTGGATGTATTGCAAGTTGTTGCCCTTTTCCCTCCTTCTGGAACGTCTGCATTGCATTTATTACAAATAGCAAGCGATCTTTTTACTCTGAAACTCCGAGTACCGACGCGGCCATCTTTGTTGTTAACTTGCGTGGCTACGTCACAGCCAAGTAAGGGAGCGCTGGATTTGTGTAAAACGCCCTGTTCCTAAACCACACGCTGTCAGTCGTAGCACAGTACTGACAAAACGGGAGGAGCCTTTAGTCAAAACAAACGCACTTCATTCCAATTCACCCACACCGCATTTTTTCTTACCAAAAAATATATTCTATTATCGGAGCTATTAATAACGTTATCGAGTTTATCGGGATGACGTCATAATTGCTGATATCGGCCCGATAATTATCGGCCCGATAATTATCGTGCATCCCTAGTTATCATTGAGAATGAGTCTGAGATCGCAAACGTCCAATACCGCCACCTGCCACCTTGCGGCCGGTATTCCACATCCTTAGAAACTCTCTGGCTTGGTCTGTGCGTCGATCTAAAAAGTCCCGCCCTGATTTTCCTTATCGGGCAGGAGTAGCGTTTATAACGCATGGATTGAGGATAATCAAGCACTCCCGGTTCAAGGTAAGGGCTATATGGTATCAATCTTGCATTGATCGAAGAATCCCTTCCCCGCGATCCGAACGTATGTGTGTAATGTGTGTGTGTAAGGTATTCCGTTGGTGATGATCGAAACATAGATTATTATTATTATTTAATTTTATTGTTATTATTATATATTTTTTTATGTTTTTGGTAGATCTTTTTTATTGTTTTTTTGCTACCGGGCAGTCCGGTAGAGAGAGAGAGAGGACAAATGGGAGATAGACGGGGGAAGACATTCGGCGAACCCGGAACGTCCGTGTTGCACCGCAGCGCTGTACGTGGTGCACCACCCTGGTGCCCATCCCCCCCACCCTTTCATGCATTCATGAAGAAACATAATACTGATAATATAGAGTTGATTTCAGATTGATTGTTGATACATGCGAGAAACGCCACGGTTTCAAGTGAAATGCACTAAACGCTGCATAGCGTCGTTTTCTGGGATTAGACAGGATTACTCTAAAACTATACTCATATTCACCATGGTATAAAACGGGAATGTATGGATGCATTTTTTTTTCTTTTTCACAAATTGAACGATAGATACTCGATGTCAAATGGGCAATAGTTTTATATCCATAGCTATGATATAAAATAGGGTTTGAGCCCTGTACTTAGATTGTACTTAGGTTGTACTTTAGTTTGTATATTGTATATTGTATAGTGTTATTCCTCCTTTACTTTTTTACTGTATGAAGCACATTCTCAGGGGCTCATACAGAACCAAGCATTTCACTGAAGTACATGTACGTTTATATGTGACAAATAAAAACAAACTTTAATCTCTCTCTCTCTCTCCCCCTCTCTCTCTCTCTGTTGACAGAGTCACCTGGGGAGCAAAATAACTGGTCATGACAACAAGGTCCTCTTTAGCCTTAACTGGCGTGGTTTATTTCATATGTACATTTCCACCACAAGACCTGCTCTCCGTGAGAGCTAGAGTGAGAGAGACAGAGGGGGAGGGAACATTCCCTTATACCTGCTACCTGACTTCAGCTGCTATAGCTGCGTCTCCTTACGCCTATAGCGCCCTCTTGTGGAACAGTTAAAGTGCAGTTATATTCAATCATATTATTACTCTTACATTTACCTCTCTCTCTCCTCCTCTCTCTCTCTCTCCCTCTCATAACTCTAGCTCTCGAGAGGTGCACAGCGATCCAGCACTTGCAGAGCAGAATCCAGTTAAATGAGCTCTGACCACTGACATGACTGATGGGCTCCAAGCGCCAGGAGAACGGACCAACTGGAAAACATCCCGGCTCAGTTAAACCTTCACATCCGCCCTCTCAGTTTCCACTGTGGTCTGCACAGAGTGTCAGTGTCCACTGCTCATCACACACCTGGGACCAGTTAAATCAGTTATTTCTAGGGTATAAACTTCATGGCAAGGATTTATTTGGCCCGTGGGCGAGAGCGTGCATTTATGTGTAAGGTTTTCTTGTGCGAGTGTTAGGGGTGGAACGGTACGCATTCGGTTCGGGGCATGTGTGTATTGTTCGGTTGAATGTTAGCAGCAAGCGAACCGTGGAGTCACTTCGCTGTGTTCCATTAGTT
>NC_140166.1:146044758-146067258 GCF_963971535.1 Notolepis coatsorum | reverse complement strand
ACAAGCTAACAAGCTAACATCAGACACTGACAACAAGCTAACAAGCTAACATCAGACACTGATAATAAGCTAACATCAGACACTGACAACAAGCTAACATCAGACACTGACAACAAGCTAACATCAGACACTGATAACAAACTAACATCAGACACTGATAACAAGCTAACATCAGACACTGATAACAAACAAAGTACAGCAAGTTGGCAAAGGAGTATTCCAAGGTAAATCACCTTTTCACCAGTAACGTTACATTGTTTGTATTTCTATCTTGCTCGCGTTAACTAGTGGCTAACCTAGCTCACGCTAATGTGGCTAACTGATAGACCTCTCGCACACAATTAATGACATGTTGCGGACAGCCATACCGGTGACAATGTTTAGCTTTTAGTGCCAAATGATAAGAGTCTGAGGCGGAGTCTCAAAAGAGAATGTTGAATATTTATTGTGCATTCAAAATCACAACAGAGCCTCTGCTACTAGCTGACCTAAACGGAGCCTTCTGGAAGCAAGTGCAACAACGTATAATGTCCGTGTGGAACCAATGTGCCAACAACCATTCTGTGGGTGAAGCATAGTTGAGCATAGTTGTCATTTAATGATACTAATACTAATCTATACAATCACCTGTTGTTGAATAAATACCATTACTTTCTAGTTATTACTAAAAAACAGTATAAGGGCCCGCGTCCACCTGGCTCACAAAAACACTGATAGTGCGCCGGCAGCGCTGGCATGAAGCGCATCTTGTAGATGACAGAAAGAAATCTACAGCCATCCTTTTATCGTTTTTTCATGCCGCAGTTTTGCACATATTATAGCATATTTTAATAACTTTATTGTATATTAATTATATATATAGTTATTGCCTGACACCACAGTTCGCCCTTTGCTTTTTATTAGCTTTTTAGTAGTGTATTCGTGTAGTTATTATTATTAGTGTATTTGTGTTTTGTCGCGAATCTCAATGGCCCGTCTACTGTGGGAGACAGCCAAGACAGGCAGGCAGCTCCGGTGTCAGGTTACGAACAGAGTGGTAGATATGAATGGCTGTGATTGGTTGTCTGAAAATGAGCTCAGCGCATCGCTCTGAAAAGTTAAAAAAGTTTCAACTTTCGGCCGCACAAAAAAGCTGAAAAAAGAAGCCGACTGCAGCGCACTTTCTATAGGCGGCGCATGCGGCCGCATACGCTCTCTCCCCATTGGGATACATTGAAAAAAGACGCGTGCGGTCATAAATGTGAGGCAGGTGGACGCGAGCCCTAAAACAGTAGCTGTAAAAAAGAAGAAAAAAAAAGTTTAATAATTTATATAATATAATTGAATTTTTTTAGTACATTAACTAAAAATAGACAAAAAATCCATCCGTTTTCGTCGACAAAATCTAGACTAAAACAAAAAAGACAAAATTGAGACAAAAACTGACTAAGACTAAAATGCTCAGACATTTAGTGGACTAAAACTGACTAAACGAAAAATAAATGAAGATGACTAAATATGATGAAAAACGAAAGAGGAGCACTTGACACATGACTAAAACTAAAATGAAAATAGCTGCCAAAATTAACACTGGTAGCAGCCTCTCCTCTTAGTTTATTACATGTTTTACCTGTAGTAGTAGCAGCCTCTGGTCTTAGTTTATTACATGTTTTACCTGTAGTAGTAGCCTCTGGTCTTAGTTTATTACATGTGTTACCTGTAGTAGTAGCAGCCTCTGGTCTTAGTTTATTACATGTGTTACCTGTAGTAGTAGCAGCCTCTGGTCTTAGTTTATTACATGTGTTACCTGTAGTAGTAGCAGCCTCTGGTCTTAGTTTATTACATGTGTTACCTGTAGTAGTAGCAGCCTCTGGTCTTAGTTTATTACATGTGTTACCTGTAGTAGTAGTAGTAGCCTCTGGTCTTAGTTTATTACATGTGTTACCTGTAGTAGTAGTAGCCTCTGGTCTTAGTTTATTACATGTGTTACCTGTAGTAGTAGTAGCCTCTGGTCTTAGTTTATTACATGTGTTACCTGTAGTAGTAGTAGTAGCCTCTGGTCTTAGTTTATTACATGTTTACCTGTAGTAGTAGCAGCCTCTGGTCTTAGTTTATTACATGTGTTACCTGTAGTAGTAGCAGCCTCTGGTCTTAGTTTATTACATGTTTTACCTGTAGTAGTAGTAGCCTCTGGTCTTAGTTTATTACATGTTTACCTGTAGTAGTAGCAGTTTATTACATGTGTTACCTGTAGTAGTAGCAGCCTCTGGTCTTAGTTTATTACATGTTTACCTGTAGTAGTAGCAGCCTCTGGTCTTAGTTTATTACATGTGTTACCTGTAGTAGTAGCAGCCTCTGGTCTTAGTTTATTACATGTTTTACCTGTAGTAGTAGTAGCCTCTGGTCTTAGTTTATTACATGTTTTACCTGTAGTAGTAGTAGTAGCCTCTGGTCTTAGTTTATTACATGTTTTACCTGTAGTAGTAGCAGCCCTCTGGTCTTAGTTTATTACATGTTTACCTGTAGTAGTAGCAGCCCTCTGGTCTTAGTTTATTACATGTTTTACCTGTAGTAGTAGCAGCCCTCTGGTCTTAGTTTATTACATGTTTACCTGTAGTAGTAGCAGTTTATTACATGTGTTACCTGTAGTAGTAGCAGCCTCTGGTCTTAGTTTATTACATGTTTACCTGTAGTAGTAGCAGCCTCTGGTCTTAGTTTATTACATGTTTTACCTGTTTTACATGTTTCTACCTGTAGTAGTAGCAGCCTCTGGTCTTAGTTTATTACATGTTTCTACCTGTAGTAGTAGCAGCCTCTCCTCTTCGTTTATTACATGTTTCTACCTGTAGTAGGAGCCTCTCGTCTCCAATAACAGCTGCTGTGTTCCAGTCGATGATCTCGGAGAAGGGGAGCTCCCAGCCATTACTCAGCATCACCGGTACACAGGCCGCCTGGAGGAAACACACACACACACACACGTCCTCATGTTGTTATAGTTGCAAAGGACATTCGGTCGACTTTCATTCACCCCCTACCCTTCAGTGGTACATGGCTAAACTCAACCCACACCATAACCTCCGCTTTAACCAAAGCCTTTCTCCTAATGAGGTGCAGAAGAGGTTAGCCGAGGTTGAGGTGCAAGTGTGTACACGCACACGCGCAGGCGAAACCAAATGAGGGTTGGTTAATGACCAGAGAAAACATTTGAAAAACATCTGCTGTGCTGAATGAGCGATGCTAACGGCAGCCGGCGTTATGTAACAATTCTAATCATAGACTGAAACAGGAAATCATTAAAGACACTCACACACGTCTAGTCTGGAGGCCAGGATAAGAGCCCACCATCTGGCCGCGCTTACCTCCCCTGTCAACCTGTCTTAAAGACACAATCAGTGATCCACATGTAAACAAATGAGCAGCCCCACCATCAAACAAGGAAAACGAGGCTCCCCTAAGAACCACCAGGGTTAAAAATCGCGCTGAGCCATGGATGCATTCGGACAGACTGACCGCTATGAAAACCAGAGACAAACAATGCTCCGAACTTCATAAAAGTCAAAGCGGGGCGGCTGGGTGGCGCAGCGGACATTGCGCTCGTCACCAACACACGAGACACCGGTATCGAATCCGGCTGTTGGCGTTGCCTCCGGCTTGGGCCGGCCGTCATACTAACTCAATTGGCAGAGTTAGCGGGTGGAAGTCGATGGGTGGTAATCTGGATGTTGTGGACAGCGACTCCTACAGGTCGGTCGGGGGACGCCTGCACAGCAGAGACAGGAAATGACGGGGGTAGTGTGAGCCTCCCATACGTTACACCTTGCCAATGAGAGTCCGCGCTGGCAGGTGAAAAGATGTGACTGGCTGCCTCCTCGTGTACCGGAGGGGACACGTGATTAGGGATGGGTACCGAATTCGGTACTTTTGAGGTACCGAACCGAAACACGTCGGTACTACCGAGTATCGAATCAAGTGAGAAACCGAAAAAAAAATAAAAAAAAAAATAAAAAAAAATATTTTTTATAATTTTTTTTTTTTTTTACTTTTTTTACTTTTTTTTTTTACTTTTTTCTTTTCATGTCAACGTTCACACGCACAATATATGCTTACCTAGGATTTGACTTGATTCAACAACAAAGCAGTCGGAGCAATGACAAGCCGAAAACTGTCGAAATTGTAGTTATTTGATTTTTTTTTACGACTGAGGTAGGTAAATTAAATTTCGACAGTTTTCGGCTTGTCATTGCTCCGACTGCTTTGTTGTTGAATCAAGTCAAATCCTAGGTAAGCATATATTGTGCGTGTGAACGTTGACATGAAAAGAAAAAAGTAAAAAAAAGAAAAAAAAGAAAAAAAAAGAAAATAATAAAAAAAAAAAAATTATTTTTTTTTTATTTTTTTTTAAAGTACCGGAAAAAGGTACCGTTGGGTACCGGTATCGATTCACAGGTACCGGTACCGGTACCGGTATCGGTTCAAATGTGAAAGGTACCCATCCCTACACGTGATGCAAGGCTTCTATCCTCCCTACAACCAGCCAGTGGGGGGCACATGCGAGCAACGTTCAAGACAGGGGAGGGGAGAATTGGCACTGCTAAATTGGGATGGGAGAAAAATAGAAAAAGTGGATAAAAAAAAGTCAAAGCTTGCCAAAAGCTCCAACAGTGATCTCCGAGCGAACAGTGACCTCCGAGCCCACGTGGTTCAACTCAGACAACAGTGACCTCCGAGCCCACGTGGTTCAACTCAGACAGTGACCTCCGAGCCCACGTGGTTCAACTCAGACACAGTGACCTCCGAGCCCACGTGGTTCAACTCAGACACAGTGACCTCCGAGCCCACGTGGTTCAACTCAGACACAGTGACCTCCGAGCCCACGTGGTTCAACTCAGACAACAGTGACCTCCGAGCCCATGTGGTTCAACTCAGACACAGTGACCTCCGAGCCCACGTGGTTCAACGCAGACACAGTGACCTCCGAGCCCACGTGGTTTAACTCAGACAACAGTGACCTCTGAGCCCACGTGGTTCAACTCAGACACAGTGACCTCCGAGCCCACGTGGTTCAACTCAGACACAGTGATCTCCGAGCCCACGTGGTTCAACTCAGACACAGTGACCTCCGAGCCCACGTGGTTCAACTCAGACACAGTGATCTCCGAGCCCACGTGGTTCAACTCAGACACAGTGACCTCCGAGCCCACGTGGTTCAAAGCAGACACAGTGACCTCCGAGCCCACGTGGTTCAACGCAGACACAGTGACCTCCGAGCCCACGTGGTTCAACTCAGACAACAACGAAACAGGCTAAGAAACTATATAAACACCAGGATAAAAAATTGGCATTTTTTTTTGTCAATGATAAAACTGAGGAAAACAAAAACAAACCCTGTGAGCTTTGGAAATCACTCAACAACCAACTAGGCTGCAGTAAGAAACTGAAAACCAGATTCACAAACATCAACACTAAGACAAGACAACACTCTCATCACAGACGAGCTGGATGTGGCCAATTTGTTAAACATCTTCTTTACGAACATAGCCACACCACTGGTTAATAAACTACCCTCCCACTCAGGGCATTATGGGGTAGAACACATAGTAGCATACTACAAAAAAGACGATTTCAAACTCGAAATGGTAAAAACTGAGCGCCCTCCAACCTAACAAGGCCACTGGCCATGACAACATCCCCTCCAAATTCCTCAGAGACTCAGCAGCCGCCATCACCCCAGTCATCACCAGTGATGCCACAGATTACTTGTAAAAGTAATCTGATTACTGATTACTGATTACTCCTTTAAAAAGTAATCTAAGTTACTTTACTGATTACTTGATTATCAGAGTAACTTAGTTACTTTGAAAGTAACTAGGTTACGAAGTCGTCGTCGTTCCCCCAACAGTTTTTTTTAAACGCTTTATTGAAAGTGCATAAATTGTTTTTAACTTGTTTCTCTGCACATAACGTAAATTGTTAAACTAGTGCTTCAGCTTCTGTACCATCAAGTATGGTAAAGCAACAGTCTATGATGCTCACAGCATTAGAGCAGCCAGCCAGTGGTTTTACAAAACCAGTGTATCACATCTAACAAATGCAGGCTGAACTATTATTTCAATTATATCAACTGTAACTATTAAATTGTTTTTATAAATGTCTCTCTATAAACATACAATCAGTCTCTCTTTAACATGTAAATTAACTGTAAATCTGGCAAATAAGAGCTTTTGCTCTGCCACCATCAACCCTCCTGTACCTAGTCGAAGCGTCGGCTAGTGTTGTGATTCCAGATGCTTTCAATGCAATTGGATGTGCTGTTTTTAGCGGTAGACAGTATTTTGTTTCCTCCGCCGTGAAGTAGTGACTGAGGCTACGTTTAGACGAGCGTTTTGGGGTGGAATTCTGAACAGAAACCGCAAAAGTCATCTTGCGGTTTCACTTTTAATTTTGCCAAGCGTTTTGGGGTGGAATTCTCCGACTACGGAGCCCTGCTGTCACACGATTGGCGCATATGTCACATGACGTGCTGTGAAGACCCGCCCTACTCTGCCTCTGATTCGCAGACTGTGGATGGGGAATGTGATTGGACCAAAGCAGAGTCACTCAGACAGAGGGACCAGTCACGCCGCGGGACACATTCTTGTATTTAACCCTTTCACTGCCACACCACGTCACTCCCAAAAGAAAAACAGCTCAAAATGTATTTTTGACTGTCGAAAACGAAATAAAATACTGCATTCCGCCTGCATTATGAATTTATGATGAGATAGTAACGAAATAGTAATGCACATCCACTTGGACAAGTAACTGCAATCAGATTACTGGCTTTTAAAGATTAACGCGTTAGATTACTATTTTCGGGGGAAAGTAATCAGATTACAATAACGCGTTACTTAGTAACGCGTTACTGGCATCACTGGTCATCACACACATAATAAACCTCTCCATAAAACAGGGACACGTCCCCAAGGACTTCAAAATTGCGAGAGTGACCCCCCTGCACAAAAAAAGGCAGCAAATTAGACCCAGGCAACTACCGCTCTGTTCCGATTATAATTTTTTTTTTTTATACTTACATTTTTATTTTCAGTTTCTTGATTTACAAACAAACATCCACGTACAACATTACAATTGGCGGTCAAAATTATAAGAGACAGTGCAATACAATTTGACAGTTAAGAACTAAAAGATAAAAAAATATATAGTAGAAAATAATATCAAAATCAAATGCAGAGTTGACCTAAAATAAATTAACTAAAAAAATTGTTTTAAATAAAAGAAAAGGATATAAAAGAATAAAGTGACATGGGTTCTTTGGTACATTCATAGTTCATTTTCATTTCGATTTCTATTTCTCTTCTTGTCTCCTTTTCACTCTCCTGTGATGTCGTTTATTTTCTTTCTATACTCTTCCCACTTCTCCCATTTTGACTCAAACTTCTCATCTTGTAGCCTCAGCCTATGTGTGATTCTCTCCATTTCCTGTATCCCTCCTACTATCTCTGTCCATTGTTCTTTCGTCGGTGCTTCAACTCTATACCACATTTTCGTCAATGCTTTCTTGGCTGCTACTAGTAATATCTTAATCAAGTATTTGTCTTCCTCCTGAATTCCTTCCTGTGTTAAGTTCCCTAAATACAATACTTGGCCTGTCTGGGGTATTTCATATCCTACTATTTCATTTATTATCTCTCCTATCTCTTCCCAATAGTTCTTTATTATCTGACATCCCCAGAATATGTGTGTGTGGTTTGCTATTTCCTGTCCACATTTTCTCCAGCATGGTTTCTGTGTTGGTGTATAGTTGCCCTGTATTTCTGGTGTTATAAAGAATCTAATTATGTTTTTCCACCCAAACTCCCTCCATATCCTTGACCCTGTGGTTGTGTGTTGTATCTTACATATGTTATACCATTCTTCTTCTGTTATCTCCGTTTCTAATTCCTTCCCCCACTTTTCCTTTATATATATGGTTGTGATGTCCTTGCTGTCCATTATTGCCTGATATAGTGCTGATATCCCCCTCCCCTTCCTTCCTTCGTATGCTTTTACCATTATCCTAATTATCCCATTCTGATCTTTGTCTTTGTCTAGTTTTATTTCCTTGTTGTAGTAGTCTCTAATCTGTAAATATCTAAAGTGGTCTCTATTCTCTAGTCCGAATCTTTCTTTCAATTTTTGTAGAGTCTGGATCTCCCCTCCTTCTATCATTGTACATATTGCCGTTATGCCCCCCTCTCCCATCTTTTGAACCCATCTGTTTCAATTCTTACCTCCATCTTGAAAGTTATGGAAAGAATAGTATACGAACAGGTCGAAAAGTACCTTGTGGAAAAAAAGGGAATCTATGAATTCCAATCTGGCTTCAGAACATCCCACTCCACTGACACATGCATTCTCTATTTGAACGACCACATACAATTTACACTACAACGTCCTTCCTTCAGATTAAAGGCATGTTTCCTGTGGATCCAGTCGCCCTGGCGACGCCCACTTGAGACAGTTTCTCTCACAGGGACGTGCGTGATGTCTGGAGGCTCCAAGTCACGCTGCTAATTAGCTGAGCTGCTCCCTAACGACCTCCTGTGCTCACCCCTGGGGCTTTCATTTAGCTGGGGTTCTTGTGTGTGTTAGGGTTGTCAGAAATGACATTTGACTACTTATCTCTCTCTCTCTCTCTCTGCGAGATCAAATTAATAAAAGTTATATAACGGACATTCATACACAGCAACACGCCTCTGAGCAAGGTGTGATAAACATGAAGCGATATCTTTTCCTTGACATGAAACGGGGACTAGTAATCAAACCATTAGGGACCTGCATGACGCTTCTGTCTCTATTCATTATTCAATATCTACACGTTTTACCCCGAGGGATGATTTACAATAAAGTGCTATTAAAAAAAACAGAAAACTCTCCAAATAGCGTTAGCATAAAATAAAATAAAAGATGGTAGGCCAGCTGTAGTTTACATAGCTTGCATACAACTTTGTCTCGAGGTTCCACAAGTTGATCAAGATCTGAAGTATTTCCAACCGGGGCTTTTAGACAGTGTTAATTTCATCAGCTATTTTTAATTTTAGTTTTAGTCTCAGTCATGTCTCAAATGCTCTTTTTCGTTTTCATCATATTTAGTCATCTTTATCTATTTTTCATTTAGTCAAGTTTTAGTCAACTACAGGTCTGAGCATTTTCGCTTTAGTCTTTTTTGTTTAGTTTCGATTTAGTCTTTTTTGTTTAGTCTCGCCACTCAGTTACAGCCTCATAAGTTGGTGTGAGCTTTTTCTAAACAAAAAAAGCTAACTTTAGTGCTAGCTGGTTAGACTTATGTAAGCTATTTAATGTGTTCTATTGTGGTGGATAAACATAATGTAGCGATCCGTCATGCAGTAATGTAGGGAAGAAAGAGGAGTTTCCTTTTCTGTATGGTGCTTTATTTCCAGCTCAATATGGGGTTTTACAGGTTGATACTTCCCTTCTCATACACAACACCTGCTGTTGTGAAGGGCCAGATTAAACCGAATATATATATTTATTTATATATATATATTTAATTGTATTTGTATATTCTCTAATATTCCCTGATATCCCTTGTATATTCCTTGTACAATATGCATTGAATATCCATTCTAGCCTACTGAACATCCCATAATAGTCTCCATTCTACTATTGGTCGAGACCTTGGTGCCAGGCTGCCATACCCCTCAGACCCAGTTCAAACGTACCGCTCGACATGTACGAACAAGTCCTAGTTCCGCGTAGGAATTTGGCTACCGCACCACTAATGGGACTATTTGTTCATAGTGCGTATATATACTGCGCTACTAAAGTAGGACTTTCTTTTCAGTCCAGTTTCTTACCCTCCAATAGAGTCACAGACGTAAAGCCTCCCCGCGACGCCACGTGTGGGAGTAAGGCCAAGTTCGGCCTACCATCGGTATTGAGACATCGTGTATATTAATATTTGAATAGTCATATTTGGCACTATATCGTCGAGTTGGACGTAGTCTATTAAGCTAATAATAGTCTGTTAATATATAGTGCTTCGTGCGGTGAGAATACTACCGTAGTCAGTACCCCATCGTTTCGGGCAGAGAACTGGCTGCTTACCCAGGGTGGTTGACCCTATGTGAAGCTGCACCCGAGGAGCCCCAGAGCCGACGAGCGAGTGGACCTGTATACCGGATTATTCTACCGACGACAGCCCGCCTTCCCAGGCACGGATTATGCTTTGGATACTTTGATTATTCTATGGATAAAGACCCCCGACACTACCGTGTGTTGGAACCCCCCCCCCTGGAGAGGACGCAAGGTGAGGAGACGCTCTGCAAGACGAGGTCTCTCCACATCTCTCCCCCGTGGACCGGAGAGAGCCGGCCCACAAAGAGTCCACCTGCTTTCATCTGTGGTCCAAGGATCGCCGGCGCATTGAACGGCACTACAGTGGGTTCACCTGGGATACCCTTGGCCGGACGAGGCAGCTGGATTCTACCCCCCCCCCCCCCCTCCTACTCCTGTCGGCTTACAAGTGACCGGATTAACCCCCTCTAGTGTATCCAGCCTATAATCATTAAAGTATCATTGCTGTTATTCCTTAACTATTCCAGGTCGTATATTTACCACCTGCGCCTTCAGAGATTGGACATTATCTATTGATATACCGACGAATACTCCTTGCCATAAAAGTGCATACTATTTCAATTCATAAATGTAATTAAGTGATTAAGTGCTTATTCTACACACCATCGCTGTGTAGGAAATAAAGACCTGTTTCTAATTCGTACATTTGTGTTGGATCCGTTTCATCTACGTGAGAGTGTTCATGATAATATATTTATGCCGTGTACTGGGTGGCCGAATATTAAGTACAAAGGTAGTGGTAGTAAGTATCATATCTAGTAATACAGTCAGGGAATTGTACCCCTCAGTTACAATTGGTCCTTCGAGCCGGATGGTAATTAGTGTAATATTAATATAGTGTTATTAATATTGAAATGGCCTATGATGAACACTCCACGAAACGATCCTCCTAACCAACGCCCGCAGCGCGAACGACGGCTCCCTCAGTACTTAGAGGCTTACGCTGTCAGTCAACAACCTAGTCTTCTACTAACAGTAAACGCGGTAAAACTAGAAAGTAAAAGTATGTCTAACCCCAACGCCCAGACTACCCCGACCATAGAGGCCCCTACGGGCTCTAATGTAACTGACCAAGTTCACGGTGGGGACCAGTGGGAACCAGACATGACTTCACACCCCGCCAGTACTGAAGAAGTAGTCCCCGATGAGTCCCGGGAGGAATACAACGCTACCGAGAGAGAACTCGGCACGGAAGAAGACGGGGAGAGCACCGTGGAGATAGAGCTCCAAGGCTCCGCAAGGAGTACCCCGAGGGAAGGCTCCCCTATACAACCGCCTTCTCCCAGCGAGGCAGAGAGGACCCTACAGCAGGCATTCCTCGTCAGCCTGAAAGCCTCTACTGAACGCGATAGACTCCAGGGTGAACGCGATCGATTGCAGCTACAGCAACGGAGCGAAGAAGAGCACATACGCCTGGAAATAAGACGCATTCAGATGGAAGAGAATGTGGCCCGAGACCGAGCAGACAGCCAGCGAGCAGCTGCTGGTGCTCTACGGGACGCAGAGCGCGACAGACAGCAAGCGCAACTAATAGAACAGCTGATCAGACGGACAACACCCTCTCCCTCCGCCAGAGGCTCCAGGAACTCGTCTAGACACACCTCCAGGGCGGCATCCCCTAGCCGAGTAAACAACCCTGAACTTGACCAACAGACGAGGTCTATACCCCCCACAGACCACCTCCCCCCACCGGTCCAAGCGAGACCTAGCAACCGGGAAGGAGCAGCATATCCTGTGGAGAGGCTAAACCAGAGACTACAAGCACTGGATGACCTAACTGAAGACGAAGAGGAAGAGGAGGAGAACCGCGCCCGAAGACAGCACAGTACTCTACCGGACCAGGAGGTCCGGTACAGCCCAGGCTATACTCCCGCGGAGCTGCGCTACAGACCCCCGACTCTATACACGGGTGAGCACGACGCACGACCCGCACCGAGGAACAGCACCTGGACAAGCGGGCCATGGTACACTGCCGGTACCAGCCCATACCAAGGAGCGGGAGGAGACTCGCCTAGGAGGCCTCTCCCCCAACGCTCGCCGATGTATCCACAGTCAGCGTCATACATTGGCACGCCTATGGTACCCGACTTCACCCAAGAGAACCGGGCCCAGTATACAGAACTCCGCATGGGTCTGGAGACCATGTTGGTGGATGTATTGGATGAACGCCACAAATACGCCATCCTACGGCAGCACTTAAAGGTGCCCCGCGCACATAATATAGCGCTCGCCTACGCGACTTCCACCACCCCATACACAGCAGCGCTGGTAGCATTGGACCAGAGGTATGGGCGCATATGGGATTACGTGATCCAGGAGATCCGACACATCGACCGCTTACCCCCAGCAATAGACAATCGAGCACTGGACGACCTGTCCATCAGAGTGCAGTCCCTGGTAGGGATGTTGGGAGCGCAAAGAGAGAAGGGGAAGTATGAACTTTACGCCAACTCAAATGTGGAAAGGATCCTGGAGAAGCTGCCGCCCGCTCGTCAGGATCGCTTTAGGCGGCAGAGGGACCACAGAGACCCGAATGGCCCCGAACCGAACCTCCCCGATCTAGCAGACTTTCTGGCGAGAGAAGTCAGCAGCCTACGGCTAGATACATTCGGACGGAGCACCCCTGGCTCCAGAGAAGGAACCAGACGACTAAATGATGGAAGAAGATCGGTGACTGTGATGCACCAATCGGAGTCAGTACCGAGCAGCAGGAGCCACAGTACCCCCTCCAGAACGGAGAAGTGGAAGATAGTGTGCCCCTACTGTGAGAAAGAACACTGGCTAGCGCAATGTGACTCCTTCCCCAAGCTGAACGCGGAGGAAGCAGGTCAATGGATAAAGTCCAACAAGCGCTGTTTTCGCTGTGCGCGCTCACACATGGCAGCCGAATGCCGCTTAAAGAAAAGGTGCACCAAGTGCGATGGAGCCCATCTGGACATACTTCACGACAGTAACAGACGGCGCCCTTCACCTGCACCATCCAGCCGCAAAGCGAGCGTCATGTACATCGATCCCGCCAGCAGCAGTGGAGCCCGAGTACTCCTAAAAGTAGTGCGTGTGACACTAAGCCACCAGAATAAAGTCCTGGACACTTACGCCGTCCTCGATGACGGGTCAGAGAAGACCCTGCTGCTCGCCTCCGCTGCGGCCCAACTAGGGCTGCGGGGAAGCGAAACCCAAATGACAATTCGGACAATAAGACGAGATTTGAAGACGATAAAGGGCGAGAATGTCTCATTCTCTATCGCAGCAAGCGGCCAGCCTGAGCGACGGTACCAGATTGCAGACGCTTTCACCAGCCAAGAAATAGGACTGTCGCGGTACACATACCCCGTCGCCAAGCTGATGGAGAAATATGCACATCTGCGCAAGTTACCGATCCCGCTCATAGACAATGCTATGCCGACCCTGTTGATAGGCTCCGACCATGCAGACCTCATTGTCCCGATAGACCGGGTTCATACCGGACCCCGAGGCTGTCCTGCAGCAGTCGAGACCCGTTTGGGATGGACTCTCCAAGGCCCGCTCGCCAAATCTCTCAACCGAAGTACAGCCACTAGATGTCTCCACTCCCGAGTCACAGAGGGAGAAACCGCACTCCTGCAACACGTAGAGCGGCTATGGAGCTTGGAACAAATGCCCTTTAAGAATGGAAAGAAAGACATTCGCTCTAAAGATGACATTTACGCCATTCACCTCCTCGAGACAGGGACCAAGAGAGTCCCGGTCAACGGCGTGTTGAGATACGCCACGCCACTCCTGCGGCGAGAAGGAATGCCTACTTTCCACGCCAAGACAGACGCCATAGAACGGTACCTGCTGAACACGGAGCGGCGCTTAGCCAAGAACCCCGCCCAAGAGAGTGTATACCGCGCTGAGATTGAGAAGCTCATCACAGCGGGACATGTCACAAAGATGGACATTAAAGAGGCTGACCAGACCACTGAATCGTGGTACGTGCCCCACCACAAGGTCCATCACAACGGTAAAGACCGCATAGTATTTAACTGCAGCTACCAGATCGGATCCCAAAATCTGAATAAAGAGTTACTGCCCGGTCCCACACTCGGCCCCTCCCTACTCGGCGTTCTACTCCGCTTCCGCCAGGAAAAGGTGGCCATCAGCGGGGACATTAAAGGAATGTTCCTGCAGGTGAGATTAGTAGAGGCGGACAAGCCCCTGTTACGGTTCCTATGGAGAGAGAAGCCAGGAGATGAGCACCCAGCCATCTACCAATGGGAAGTCCTCCCCTTCGGAACGACGTGCAGCCCCTGCTGTGCGACATTTGCACTACAGAAACATGTAGCAGAGGACCCAGCAGCGGACGAAGAGGTCCGACACAGCGTAAAGAACAGCTTCTACGTAGACAACTGTCTACAAAGCCTTTCAACCCAGGAAGAAGCCGAGGCTCTCCTGATTAAACTCCGCGCCTCATGGATCAAAGGCGGCTTTGATCTCAGGCAGTGGGCCAGCAGCGATCCGCAAGTACTGCGCAGCCTCTCCTCCGAGGACAAGGCAGCCAGCAGCGAGACCTGGATGGCTACAATCCCGGGAGAAGCCCAGGAGATGACCCTGGGATTGGTGTGGCGATTCAAAACAGATTCGCTTCACTACAGACACAAGCCCCTGACTACGGAGCAGGGAAGGCCGGCGGCGGCGCCGACCACTAGACGGAGTGTGTACACAACACTCGCCCGACAATATGACCCGCTAGGATGTATTCTACCGTACACCACCAGGGCAAAAATGATTGTACGAGCATTGTGGGACAAGGACCAGGGCTGGGACGACCCCATTCCCGCACACCTTGCATCCACCTGGAGAGAGTGGGAGATGGAGCTCCACTCACTCCCAGGCGTTAATATGCGCCGAAGCTACTTCCCACCCACGGTGAGGCCAGAGACATGTAAAATGGACTTACACGTCTTCAGTGACGCCTCAGAGGTCGCTTACGGATCAGTAGCCTACTTGCGGGCCCAAGACCAGGGGGGAGAGATCTACACAGCATTTGTCCTCGCCCGCTCAATAGACAATAGCAAGCAACAATCTATCCCACGTCTAGAGCTCTGCGCAGCCCTAGCCGGAGCGCACCTAGCCACGCTCATCCAACGTGAGCTCACCATACCGGTGTCTAGAACAATCCTGTGGTCAGATTCCACGACGGTACTCGCCTGGATCAAATCGGACTCATGCAAGTACAAAGTCTTCGTGGGAGTCAGAGTCACCGAGATTCAAGACTTAACCGAAGAGTTAACCGGAGAAACAGAGTGGCGCTACATTGATACAAAACAGAACCCAGCTGACGTCATCACCCGGGGGATGCCCCTGGATGACCTCACCCGTCGCAATGTCTACAGTGACGGCCCCGCATTCCTAAGACTCCCGGAAGGACAGTGGCCCATGCCTATCCCGAGGGAAGCAAGTCCAGAGGAGGTGGAAATTAAGAAGTCTGTGTTCTGTGGATTGAGCACCGTAGCCTCCACCGACCCTAACATAAACGATTGCACGTCCATAGAGAGTGCACAACAAAGAACATTCCTGCGGTACCACCCGGAGTGCAAGTCCCCCGCTGATATGTCAGCAGCTAACTACGAGGAAGCAGAATTGCTTCTACTGCAGCGAGCCCAGAGAGACTCGTTCCCCGATGAATTGGCCTGTCTACAGGGAGGAAAGCCCGTCCCATCCGACAGCAGATTAATTCACCTGGCCCCCGAGAGCGACGCTCACACCCTCATCAGAGTGGGTGGTCGCCTACGCAGAGCCCCCAATCTACCGGATGACATTAAATACCCGATCGTATTGAACAGCCGACACAAGGTCACAGAGCTGATTATAAAGAAATACGATGAGGATGTACATCACGCAGGAGCAGAAAGAGTCTTCGCGGAAATCAGACGTCGTTACTGGATCCTACAAGGAAGAGAGGCGGTACGACGCTTCCAACGAACATGTCTAGACTGCCGCAAGTGGCGCGCGCAGCCCAGCATACCAAGGATGGCTGACCTTCCTCCATGTCGCCTCCGAATCGGTGACAAGCCATTCCACTCAACGGGTATGGACTGCTTTGGCCCGCTGCACATAAAGAAAGGAAGAGGAGCCGAGAAGCGGTGGGGTATTGTATTCAAATGCATGACCACCAGAGCGATACACATCGAGCTTCTCCCGACCATGAGCACAGACTCATTCCTTATGGCCTTCCGTAGATTCATATCACGGAAAGGAAGACCGTCTACCCTATTGTCCGATCATGGGACAAACTTTAAAGGCGGCGAAAGAGAGCTGAGAGAGAGCTTCCAAGCTATGGGCCCAGAACTTAAGACCCACCTCGCTCCAGCACAGGTTGATTTCCAATTCAACCCCCCAAACGCACCCCACTTCGGTGGCACTTGGGAACGAGAAGTGCGCTCCATAAAGACAGCCCTGTACGCAGTACTTGGGGCCCAGACTGTGGCGGAAGAAGTCCTAATGACAGTCCTCACGGAGATTGAGGGAGTACTTAACTCGAAGCCCCTCGGATATGTCTCCAGTGATGTGGCGGATATCGACCCAGTTACCCCCAACACACTCCTGATGGGGCGGCTAGATCCCACATTACCCCAGACAATGTACCGGCCTGAAGAAGCGAACGGCCGACGAATGTGGAGGTACAGCCAAGTATTAGCCGACAAGTTTTGGAACAGTTTCCTACTGCACTACCTACCGTCTCTACAGACCAGCCAGAAGTGGGTAAAGGAGAGAGACAATTTGACAGAAGGAACAGTCGTCATGATTATTGATCAATCACTGCCCAGAGCTATGTGGCCGGCCGGCCGCGTAAGCAAAGTGATCACCGGTGCCGACGGCAAGGTCCGAGCAGCTGAAGTGCTCGTCCAGGGTCGCACTTACACCCGTCCCGTGGCAAGGCTCATAGAACTGCCTCGACTCCCAGACACAATCGATGATGACCATGACCCTACAACCCTATGACTTTGTGAAGTTGACTGACCCCTACAGCAAACCCTTATGTGTAAATAGACAACGCGATTAATCTGTCTCCGTTTAACTGATTAGGTCTGGGACCTATTCAGGGGGTGGCTGTTGTGAAGGGCCAGATTAAACCGAATATATATATTTATTTATATATATATATTTAATTGTATTTGTATATTCTCTAATATTCCCTGATATCCCTTGTATATTCCTTGTACAATATGCATTGAATATCCATTCTAGCCTACTGAACATCCCATAATAGTCTCCATTCTACTATTGGTCGAGACCTTGGTGCCAGGCTGCCATACCCCTCAGACCCAGTTCAAACGTACCGCTCGACATGTACGAACAAGTCCTAGTTCCGCGTAGGAATTTGGCTACCGCACCACTAATGGGACTATTTGTTCATAGTGCGTATATATACTGCGCTACTAAAGTAGGACTTTCTTTTCAGTCCAGTTTCTTACCCTCCAATAGAGTCACAGACGTAAAGCCTCCCCGCGACGCCACGTGTGGGAGTAAGGCCAAGTTCGGCCTACCATCGGTATTGAGACATCGTGTATATTAATATTTGAATAGTCATATTTGGCACTATATCGTCGAGTTGGACGTAGTCTATTAAGCTAATAATAGTCTGTTAATATATAGTGCTTCGTGCGGTGAGAATACTACCGTAGTCAGTACCCCATCGTTTCGGGCAGAGAACTGGCTGCTTACCCAGGGTGGTTGACCCTATGTGAAGCTGCACCCGAGGAGCCCCAGAGCCGACGAGCGAGTGGACCTGTATACCGGATTATTCTACCGACGACAGCCCGCCTTCCCAGGCACGGATTATGCTTTGGATACTTTGATTATTCTATGGATAAAGACCCCCGACACTACCGTGTGTTGGAACCCCCCCCCCTGGAGAGGACGCAAGGTGAGGAGACGCTCTGCAAGACGAGGTCTCTCCACATCTCTCCCCCGTGGACCGGAGAGAGCCGGCCCACAAAGAGTCCACCTGCTTTCATCTGTGGTCCAAGGATCGCCGGCGCATTGAACGGCACTACAGTGGGTTCACCTGGGATACCCTTGGCCGGACGAGGCAGCTGGATTCTACCCCCCCCCCCCCTCCTACTCCTGTCGGCTTACAAGCGACCGGATTAACCCCCTCTAGTGTATCCAGCCTATAATCATTAAAGTATCATTGCTGTTATTCCTTAACTATTCCAGGTCGTATATTTACCACCTGCGCCTTCAGAGATTGGACATTATCTATTGATATACCGACGAATACTCCTTGCCATAAAAGTGCATACTATTTCAATTCATAAATGTAATTAAGTGATTAAGTGCTTATTCTACACACCATCGCTGTGTAGGAAATAAAGACCTGTTTCTAATTCGTACATTTGTGTTGGATCCGTTTCATCTACGTGAGAGTGTTCATGATAATATATTTATGCCGTGTACTGGGTGGCCGAATATTAAGTACAAAGGTAGTGGTAGTAAGTATCATATCTAGTAATACAGTCAGGGAATTGTACCCCTCAGTTACACCTGCTAATACGTTAGCTTCACAACAACAACATAATATCTGGTCCGTCCTCCCATATCTCCCGGGGGGAAACAACACCCCCAGCATAACAGTGGTGCCCATAAGACCATACAACCAGAGCAACACACACCCACGGAACGATGTGTTGGGGATAAGGGTTCCGAACAGACAATTATGTTTGCTACTTTCCTGTCGGCAAACGAGTTCCTGTTAGCTAGCAAGTAGCAAGTAAAATTGAAGTTGATGTTGAATAAAACGTTTAGCAAGATTTTATTTTGCCAACTACATTTTGTGTCGTAGTTTTTAGTCAACGACATTGCATGAATCATTTCATCACGTCAGTGTCACATGATGTGACGTCTCGTCTAGTTTCTTTTTCAGGGGAAAAAGCTTCGTTGACGACCATATGTAGTCATCATTTTCGTTGACTAAATTAACACTGATTTTAGATTGAGCTCCGAGTGCAAATCACTGTGTTCTGACGAGTGGGTTCTGAACTCTGCCGTCACACACCACGTTGTTGCACGTTCTTCAGCTCAAGGAACAGAACCTACAAGTAATGTTCAATCTGCTAAATGAAACGTATGCAGAAGTTGAGTCAGACTGCCTCTGCCAATCCACTGTCAATTATTAATTACACTATAGAATATTCCATGACAGCCCTAGTGTGTGTGTGTGTGTGTATATGTGTGTATGTTTGTGTGTGTGTGTGTGTAAGTGTGTGTGTTTGCATATGCGAGTGTTTGTAGGCCTAGTAATGTTATCGTTCTTGTGTGTATGTGTAGACAAATTCTCTCTGTGATTATGCATGTATGTATGTATGTATGTATGTATGTATGTATGTATGTATGTATGTATGTATGTATGTATGTATGTATGTATGTATGTATGTATGTATGTATGTATGTATGTATGTATGTATGTATGTATGTATGTATGTATGCATGCATGTGTGTAAAAAGCTACACTGTGTTTCATCACTGCCTCCATTCAATACTCAGTCATGACACTTCAGATAGTTGATGTTTGAGTCTGGATCTGATTAAAACACTGTACGCTTGTGATTAGTGATTTAGTGATATAACAGGGGGGAGAGGAGAGGAGAGGAGGAGAGAGGAGAGGAGAGGAGAGAGAGGAGGAGAGGAGAGGAGAGGAGAGAAGAGGAGAGGGGAGAGGAGAAGAGAGAGGAGAGATGAGAGAGAGGAGAGAAGAGGAGATGAGAGGAGGAGAGGGGAGAGGAGAAGAGAGGAGAGAAGAGGAGAGAAAAGGGAAGAGGAGACAAAAGAAGCAGAGAGAAGAACGAGAGAACAATGGATAAGTGAAGAGCAGAGGAAGGACCCTAACTGCTCTGTGACGGAGAGACTGCATCATTACCTCTCCTACGGTCTCTCCCTACCGTCTCCCAGCAGAGAGCAGACACACAACATCTCCCAGAGGAGAGCAGACACACAACATCTCCCAGAGGAGAGCAGACACACAACATCTCCCAGAGGAGAGGAGCCTGGCTGTGACTGGGTCTGATCCAAACACATGATACACAGCTGGAGAGCAGAGAGGAGAGGAGGCGGGGCAGAGAGAGACAGAGAGATGAAGAAAGAAGAAAGGAGGGGAGGGGGAGGCAAAGAGAGCAGTGGAGAAGAGATGAGAGGAGCAGAGAGGAGAGAGAGGAGCAGAGAGGAGAGAGAGGAGTGGAGAGGGGATATGAGAAGAAAATATAGGAGAAGGAGAAGAGTGAACAGAAGAGCAGAGAGGAATGGAGAGGAGAGAGAGGGGAAGAGAGAAGAGAAGAGGAGATGAGAAGAGAATATAGGAGAGAAGAGGAGAGAAGAGAAGAGAAGAGAAGAGGAGAGGAGAGAAGAGGATAGAGGATAATAGAGGAGAAGAGAAGAGGAGAGAAGAGGAGAGAAGTGAAGAGAGGAGAGAGGAGAGGAGAGGAGGGGAGAAGAGAGGATAAGAGAGGAGAGGAGAAGAGAAGAGAAGAGAAGAGAAGAGAAGAGAAGAGAAGAGAAGAGAAGAGAAGAGAAGAGAAGAGAAGAGAAGAGAAGAGAAGAGAAGAGAATAGAAGAGAAGAGAAGAGAAGAGAAGAGAAGAGAAGAGAAGAGAAGAGAAGAGAAGAGAAGAGAAGAGAAGAGAAGAGAAGAGAAGAGAAGAGAAGAGAAGAGAAGAGAAGAGAAGAGAAGAGAAGAGGATATTCTATTGCTGTCTGGCAGTAGACAGAAGTGGGACAGTAGTTTGATCAGATCTCTCTGGAGAACAACAGCCTGGCTGTGGCTGGAGCTGCTCTGATCCAAACACATCATGCACAGCTGAGGAAGAGAGAGGGAGAGGAGGGGGGGGGGCAGAGAGAGAGAGGGAGAGGCAAGGAAACAGGAGTGGAGGAGATGAGAGAGGAGAGTAGAGGAGAGGAGAGGAGAGGAGAGGAGAGAGGAGCGGAGAGAGGAGGAGAGGAGAGGGGCGGAGAGGAGACGGGAAAAGAGAGGAGAGGATGAGAGGAGAGGAGCAGAGAGGAGAGGAGAGGAGAGGGGAGGAGAGAGGAGAGGATGAGAGGATGAGAGGATGAGAGGCGAGGAGAGGCGAGGGGAGGAGAGAAGAGGATGAGAGGAGAGGCGAGGAGAGGAGAGGAGAGGAGAGGAGAGGAGAGGAGAGGAGAGGAGAGGAGAGGAGAGGAGAGGAGAGGAGAGGAGAGAAAAGAAGGTTAGTGTAATGGAGCTAGAAGATACAATACGTCATTATCTCCGTCTCCTGTACTCCTAGTGAGTATTAATGTTAGGCCACAGAGGTCAAAGGTCTTCCAGCTCACATACCCGCCTGTTATTGTTGCATCAATGTAGCTTGTCACTCAGGAAAATCCACACATGAAAGATGTTGGGAGAGAAACTCCTAAGTTATAACATATGTGCAACTGATACCTTGTTTATCTTGTCCCATATAAGACCTAACAAATTAACATCAGCTCATTCTCCTCTCTCCTCCACCCTCTTCTACCACGGATTCTAGCTGTCATGGTCTAACTACTAATTACATTAGATTCAAATTTATTATCATGCAGCACAAGTACAGAACAACGCAAATAAGTTTGCAAATGTAGTGCAAATGTAACAGTAAAGTGCAATAGTAATATACAATGTACAGGTGGTTAAACTGGGTATAAAGTATATAAGTTAGTAATAAACTACACTCAACACCTCCTGGTTATTACACATTTTAGTATTCTTTTTTTAGATCATTATCATCCACATTCAAGAAAAGCATCATAACATGAAAGGGAAGAGAAAAGAGAGAGGAGGGGGGAGAAGAGAAGGAGAGAAGAGGAGAGAAGAGAAGAGGAGAAGAGGTGAGGCGAGGAAAAGAGAAGAGAAGAGAGAAGAAGAGAATAGGAGAGATGAGAAGAGAGGAGAGGAGGGGAGGAGAAGAGAAGAGAAGAAGTGAGAAGAGAGGAGAGGAGGGGAGGAGAAAAGAAGAGAAGAAATTAGAAGAAAGGAGAGGAGTGGAGAGAGAAGAAAAAGAGTGAGAGAGAAGATAAAAGAGAGGGAGAGAGGGGGAGAGAGAAGAGAAGAAGAGAAAAGAGAAGAGAGGAAATGAGAAGAGGAGAAAGGAGAGGAGAGAGAGAGAAGAGTGAGATAAGAAGAGAGAGTGAGAGAGAGGGAGGGAGGGAGAGAGAGAAGAGAGTGAGAGGAAGAGAAGAGAGAGTGAGAGAGAGGGAGAGAGAGATAGAGAGAAGAGAGATTGAAAGAGAAAGAAAGAAGAGAAGAGAGCGTGAAAGAGAGAGAGAAGAGAAGAGAGTGAACGAGAGAGAGCGAAGAGAGAGTGAAAGAGAGTGAAAGAGTCAGATCCAGTATGTTGACACTAGCTGTACTGTGTCAGTAGGGCTGAGGGGG
>NC_140166.1:146002258-146042258 GCF_963971535.1 Notolepis coatsorum | reverse complement strand
ACAGAAGAAGAGAGGAGGGCATTAACATCCACAGGCCTGAACCCCAGAAGAAGAGAGGACATTAACATCTACAGGCCTGAACCCCAGAAGAAGAGAGGACATTAACATCTACAGGCCTGCACCACAGAAGAAGACACTGTACTGTAATATGCCACAGCTGTTATTCCCCAGCTGTTGTTGGGAGCTGGGATACGGGACTAGAACACTAGTAGTAACACATCCGAGAGAAACAACAAGAAGGAAAAGCAGCAACAAAAACATCAGAAACCATGAAAGGGCCTGAAAGAAAGATGGTGAACAGAGGGGTTGGAAAAAATTACTCTACATCTCAGCGACGCTGTGAGCAAAAACTAAATGCAACTTACTTATGAGAATATAATAATAATAAAATACATACATTGGATTTATAGAGAGAAGCAACACTTTACAATAAGAGAGAAGCTATATAAAGGAGATGGTAAAAAATATGAATATTCATATTTTTTACCATCTCCTTTATTTGTGTTTTATTTTTTTTATAATTTTTTAAACATAACATAAAATTAGATATACAAGCATTAATTAACTGTACACATCCAATGAAATCACCATTTAAATAAATGTAGTATACGATATATACACCTAATACTTGCTATCTAATACCCTACATGCTCTCGCTCGCTCCCCCCCCCCGGACCCCCACTTGGATAATCCATCCATTATCATTCGCTCCTAACCAGGCACTAAAATTCATATGCTAGCTTTTATTCTCTCCACCACTTCTAACCACATTGCAATTTTGGTTTCACTGACACCTAAAATTCTTGCTGTAGATATTTCTAGATAAATCACATCGAGATATGTAAGAATCCAAACCTTCCGACACATTTTTTCCGGTTGAAACCATCGTGCTGCTATCAGCTTTTTAGCCGCTGTGATACCAGATAAAACTAATCTCTTTAGCTGTATAGGGACTGCAAACTCAAAAACATCATTCAACAGCAATACAGAGGGGTGTACAGGTATATTCAGAATTAAGAAATTTGATAATTGCTGGGACACTTCTTTCCAGAATATCTTAACTGGTGGGCAATCCCAGTACATGTGCATAAATGTACCCTCATCCCCATTTGTACATAATATTCATATTTTTTACCATCTCCTTTATATAGCTTCTCTCTTATTGTAAAGTGTCGCTTCTAAAAAAAATATTATATATATATAAAAAAATGGAAGCAAGGTGCTGTCCAATTGGACGAACAGTAACAGAAAAATAAACAAAAACAAAAACAACAGGATCGTAGCCAAATACAGAAATACACGGATCGCTCTGTGATGCTGCATTCACGTTACATGGGAAGAAGCGGAAGAACCAGCTTCCGACTGGGAAAAACCATTCACGTCAGCCTCCTAGTGGGATTTTTTTTTATAGACCACGATAACTCCCACTTCGCGTCACGAATTGCGGAAGTATGGATGTGGGCGTTTCATCGAGTCAACGCGTGAAGGCTTCCTAGTTGTAGCAACGAGATGTCCTCTGGTTCTTCCGCTTCTTCCCACGTAACGTGAACGCGGCATCACAGAGCGATCCGTGTATTTCCATATTTGGCTGCCTGGTGCGCATGCGCTGTGACACCAACGGCGGAAATACACGGCTCGCTCTGAGTACCACTCGTTTTGTAACAATGATTTAAACTGTTTATTAGCAACTCCGAGCTTCCAGACCCGCCTCACTGTGTGAAACCCATATTGTACGCTGGGTACTTTTGAAATTCATATCTGATATATTTTTGACACACCCCGAGCTGGGAAGCAGTGCTTGGTGCTCCAAACGAGCCTGGTAGCAACATAGCTGAGAGTGACTGTGTATTAAAAAGCCAGCCCCTGGCTTGCACATCGCAGTCACGTAAGGGGCTAACGGGATCGGTGATTTAAAAGAAAAGAGTCAGGGGGGAAGGGGGCAGGCTACTTGGGAGCAGCGCCGTGTTGCGCGAAGGCAAGTGTGAACAGGTGTGTTTTGAAGAGGTAGATGGCGTCAGAGCCTCGGATGGAGGGATGAACATTAAATATATTATAATACTGACCACCCTCAGCGCTGGGCCTGCTAGTCAAGAACACAAACACAACACCAGGCGTTAACAACCCCCAGGCCCGGAGCTTCCTAGCACTAACGGAACTCCTGACATCGCAGCTAGAGAGTGATGGAATAGTGTGGTTGTGGTATCTATTAGGGATGGTACTGGCATGAATTACTCCACTGATACTGGAGTAATTGTTTAGGGAAATCTATTCTTATAACGCATCTTAAAGCACATGGCAGCAGCAATAGCAAGATATTGTGCAGTCATACACACTACCAATATTATGGCTCGCTCCACAGACATATCAATGCACAGCAATAAGGTTCTCCTCCCCTCCTTTTCTCTCCTCTCCTCCTCTCTCCTCTCCTGCTCTCTCCTCTCCTGCTCTCTCCTCCCCTCCTCCTCTATCCTCCCCTCCTCCTGCTCTCTCCTCTCTCCTCCTCCTCTCCTCGCCCCTCCTCCTCTCTCCCCTCCTCCTCTCCTCGCCCCTCCTCCTCTCTCCCCTCCTCCTCTCTTCACTCCTCCTCCTCTCCTCCTCCTCCTCTCCTCTCTCCTCTCCTCCTCCTGAACCCCATGCCCTCTCATCTGCATGTCTCAACACCCCCCCCCTCCCTCCCCCCTCCCTCGCCCCTCCCTCCCCCCACACTTCCAATCTAAGCCTCAGTCAGCACTCAGATTAAGAAACTGCTTGGAATTCCGTCAGTGGCTCCTTTGTGTGTGTGTGTGGTACATACAGTATGTGTGTGTGGTGTGTATGTGATAGTGTGGTTATGTCTTTCTGTAGAAGTGTATAACATATGTATGTGTGTGTGTGTGTGATGTGAAAGTGTGTGTGTGTGCGTATGTCTGTGTATATGTGTGCGTGCCTTTCTCTCTCTAAGTATTTGCATATAGTATTTGTATATGGATGTGTGCCAAGGCTTTTAACTTGTGGTGTGTCTGTGTGTGTGTGATGTGAAAGCGTGTGTGTGTGTGATGTGAAAGTGTGTGTGTGTGATGTGAACGTGTGCGTGTGCGCGTGCGTGTGTGTGTGTAAGTGTGTGTGTGTGCGTGTGTGTGATGTGAAAGTGTGTGTGTGTGTGTGTGTGTAAGTGTGAAAGTGTGTGTGTGCGTGTGTATCTTAGGCTTTAAAACAATATGATATGATTTTCAGGCTTAAGGCAGTGATTAAATATTTAGTGACATCACAAACCTTTGCTACAATGTGATTGGATTCTGGAACGTGTGATTAATATAATATGATGACTTCTGTCAAATCATAAATACATACAAACCTAAATATGGTGGAGAGTTTATTCCAACGCTCTGCTAACTGTAATAACAAAATCCTGAAGCAGCATTCTTAAAAAAAAGAAGCTGAAACGATGCCTTATGATAATTAGCAGCTATATTAACTTGTGCTGTATCTAATGTATATTATATTAATGTACATTGAATTAGGAGCACTGCCTTTTGCATAGATGCAATGTACATTACTAATTATATATGTATTAGGGCTGTACCGAATGTCATTTTTTTTTTAATTATTATCTTTTCCCCCCTTCTTTTTCCGTTTTTTTTCTCCCCTCCCAATGTTAGTCGTTATGCCAATTCCCAATCCCCTACCTGGTCGCTGCGCACTCTACCCCCTACCATCGGTCCGGGAGGGCGGAGACTATCACATGCTTCCTCCGACACATGTGTAGCCAGCCCACCGCTTCTTTTCACCTGGCAGCACGGACTCTCACTGGGAGAGTGTAACGTGTGGAAGGTCACACTACCTCCCTTAGATCCTTCCCTTGCTGTGCAGGCGCCCCGACCGAACTGTAGGAGTCGCTGTTTTCCAACGACCAGGACCCACCCTCGCCGGGTTTCCCACCCGCTAACACTGCCAATTGTGTCAGTATGGACGGTCGGCCAACCCGGAAGCACCACAGCTGGATTAGATCCCACTGGCTATGTGGTGGTAGACAGACGCTTAGTCCGCTGCGCTACCCGGCCGCCCTGTCGAATGTAATTTTTTAATACTTTTTTAAATTTGTTTATCATTCTTTCCAAAAGAAAAGAGGCCTAGAAGCGTGGCTAGCGCTAATGGCACACATACCAGAGGCTAACTGCCTAAGAAAACAGGCACAGAGGCACTGAAAGAGGATTTCACCCATCTAATGAACACACTAGAGTAGACAAATATCAAGATGTATCCATCAGTGGACCAATTGCATGCCTTCACAGAGGACAAGAAGCCTTCAGTCGACTCCGTCAGACATTAAGCACCCCTCACAGCCCAAATGGAATGATAATTTCGGCCAATCAAAGTCGACTATCCAAATCGAGGACAGGCCTAATATATACATATCCCTTACCTACTCTTACTAGTTACTATATCTATATCTGTACATATCTCTTACCTACTCTTACTAGTTACTATATCTATATCTGTACATATCTCTTACCTACTCTTACTAGTTACTATATCTATATCTGTACATATCTCTTACTAGTTACTATATCTATATCTGTACATATCTCTTACCTACTCTTACTAGTTACTATATCTCTCTGTACATATCTCTGAATGAATGAATGAATGAAAACTTTATTTAACAGATTGCAGAATGGGTACAATACAGTACGGCTCAATACACACAATTGTTAAGGGGATGCAGACCAGAGAAAGCCGTTTGTCTTGTTTACATCAGGGTCCCCCATTTTCAATTCATAGTGAAATTAATTTTCTTCTTCTCTTACCTCTTACTAGTTACTATATATCTGTACATATCTGTAGATACTATATCTATACATATCCCTTACCTACTCTTACTAGTTACTATATCTATACATATCCCTTACCTACTCTTACTAGTTACTATATCTATATCTGTACATATCCCTTACTAGTTAATATATCTATATCTGTACACACATATCTGTACACACACACACACATACATACAGACGTGGGCACTGTGCACGCACACACACACACACACACACACACACACACACACATACAGACATGGGCACTGTGCACGCACACAAAACATACAGTACATACAGGCCAAAGCACATTATGAATACACTGAAACGGTGCTTGACTTTGTCTGTACTCTGGTAGAAGAAACAATCCCCTCTACCACAATTAGAATTTACCCAAATCAAAAGCCTTGGGTAGATAAATCCGTCCGTGAGGCTCTGAAAGTGCGCACCTCAGCATACAACACCGGGCTTGTGACAGGCAACATGGATGAACACAAGACGGCAAGATACAACGTCAGGAGAGCAGTAATAGAGACAAAACGGCGTTATAGGGACAAAGTTGAACTTCAGTTTGAACAGGCTGACTCTAGAGGCATGTGGCAGGGCCTCAGAACGATGACAGATTACAAAGGGCACCTCCCTCAAGCTGAACAGTGACATCTCCTTAGCAAATGAACTCAATACCTTCTATGCGAGGTTTGAGGCGGTGAATAACAACACCAGCCTACAAACCACTGCAATGGAGGGGGGGGGGGGGGGGGGGGCGCTGCTGATGGAGATTCAGTGTTCAGAATAACAGAACATGAGGTGAGGAGGACCTTTAAGAAAGTGAATATCAGGAAGGCAGCAAGACCGGACGGTATCCCCGGCCGCGTCCTAAAAGTCTGTGCCGACCAACTGGCCCCGGTATTCACTGACATATTTAACCTGTCCTTAGAACAGGCTGTCATCCCCACCTGTTTGAAGAAGCCCACCATCATCCCTGTACCCAAAAAATCTACGCCCGCTTGCCTCAACGACTACCGCCCTGTAGCCCTCACCTCCATAGCCATGAAGTGCTTTGAGAAGCTAGTGAAGGGCTACATCTGTTCCTCCCTCCCCATCAACCTGGACCCCCTGCAATTTGCATACCGCCCCAACAGGTCCACGGAGGACGCCATAGCCCATGTGCTGCACACAGCAGCATCACACCTGGACAAGAGGCAGGGGAACTATGTGAGAATGCTATTCATCGACTACAGCTCAGCATTCAATACCATAGTCCCCTCCAAACTCATAGCCAAGCTCAGGGACCTGGGCTTGAACTATGACCTCTGCCAGTGGGTCTTGGACTTCCTGACGGGCAGACCCCAGGTGGTGAGAGCAGGCAACTGCACCTCCTCATCCATCACTCTCAACATAGGGGCCCCCCAGGGCTGTGTTCTGAGTCCCCTCCTCTACTCCCTGTACACACATGACTGTGCGGCTCAGCGGAGCAACAACACAATCATCAAATTGCTGACGACACAGTAGTGGTGGGCCTGATCTCTGCAAACGACGAGAGGGCCTACCTGGAAGAGGTCAAGGTCCTGGCTGGATGGTGCCAGGAGAACAGACTCTCCCTGAACGTCAGCAAAACAAAGGAGATGATTGTGGACTTTAGGAGGTCGGGGGTCAAGGACTACAGCCCCCTCAGCATCGACGGGGCACCGGTTGAGAGAGTGAACAGTTTTAAGTACCTCGGAGCCCACATATCCGAGGACTTGACATGGACCACACACATTGACAGTGTTGTGAAGAAGGCACGACAACGCCTCTACTTCCTCAGGTGCCTAAGGAAGTTCCAAGTCAGTCAGAAGATCCTTAAGAACTTCTACTCATGTACAATAGAGAGCATCCTGACTGGCAACATCACCTCCTGGTTTGGGAATAGCACTGCACAAGACCGAAGCAGACTACAAAGAGTGACACGTTCAGCGGAACGCACAATTGGAGGGGGGCTTCCCACCCTCCAGAACATTTACAACAAGCGGTGCAGGGGTAAGGCTAAGAGAATCATCAAGGACTCCAGCCACCCGAACAACTGCCTCTTTGAACTGCTGCGGTCAGGCAAGCGATACCGGAGTCTCAAGGCGAGCACAGAAAGACTCAGAAGAAGCTTCTATCCCCAGGCCATCAGGCTGCTCAACGAACAATAAACACTATGCAACAACCATCAAATGCACACAGCACACACATCCACACGCACACACTCACTTTAAACAAACAACACACTGGAGCACCCACTCTCCACACTTTAGATCACCTAAACACACTTTATATTTATTGGTAAAGGATTTGCACTACAACTCGTACACCTTACTGTAAATTGTACCTAAATTGTACCTCATCCCATTTCTGCCTTGCACTATATAGTATTGTATATTAGTATATTGCACAGTATATTGTATATTGTATGATAACTCAGTTACTTCTAGTCTGCATCGAACATTGTACATATGTCTATACTGAACACTGGGACCTCTATTTTTACTTCTTTTTACATGCTACTTTATTTTATTTCATACTTATCTTGTCTAGCACAGTCTCTGGAGCGTAACAGTAAGACGCATTTTGTATAAAAGTATTCTGTACTTCTGTATGACAACTATTAAAGAAACTTGAACTTGAAACTTGAATTAGGTATTGTAATAAGGTTTGACATTTCACTGCACCTCCCAGTCAGGTTGCCTTAAGATGTCATTAGGTGAGGTAGAGAGACGGTGGAACAGTGGTTAACGGCCCTGTTGTCGTCTCACTGCCAGAAGGTCCTGGGGTTCAAACCTCATTACCTGCTGCCTATAACTGCTTCTCTACAACTGCCCTGTATAGCAATCATATAACTAGCTACCTCATACTATTCTACCCATATAACTCTGTGTGATAGCATGTACCATAGTGCTGTATATAGCGTGTATATATATACTGTACATTTATATTTGCCGCTTATATATATATATCCATATCTGTCTAAATATACCTGTATATAATCCTTCTATATACCTACTTATACACCTGCATATAACCCATATAACTCTGTATGATAGCATGTACAATAATGCTGTATATATATATATATATATATATATATATATATATATATATATATATATATAAACACACACAATCTGTCTGTACCTGCATATAATCCCTTTTACATATCTGTAGGTAATATATCTATACCTGACCTGTACATATCCCTTACCTACTATTTCCTACAAGTTACGCTGCTGGCCAGTATGACTTACTGCCATAATGTCTTTACCTGTATTGACAATACATTGGCATATTTTTGACAGCTAGCCGTTATTGTAGTCTGTAGAAAATTGTAGTTATTTATCATCTTTGTTGCTATCCATGATTTCATGAAATTGTATTTGTTCCATTCATGGTAATAAATGCACAGTTCCATAAAATAAATATAAAAAAAAAAAAAACATGAAAAAGCGTATGAAACAACACACTGCAGACGCTGCCTTGGTAGAGTCCGTCTTGATTTAATTGATTGATTGAAAACGACTCTGTCGTCTACTCTAAGCCATCCTAGGTTGTCAAAGTGGGCAGGGGTGAGGTGGGTTTTAGGAGTAAGGTCAAGCAGTAGTCTGACCAGTTTGTTTTGAGATGTTTGTAATTTTGTTTTTAATGCCTTTGAGGTCCTTTGGTACCATGAGGTGCAAGCATAGTTGTAGTACCCGTGAATGAGTGCTCCTGCCAGAGTCTTCAGGGTATTCTTGTTTACCAGAGAGGAGATCCGGTACAAGAAAACACACTCAGTAAACACACTGCAGACTAACGAGTAGCACGGCAGAGTGTGAGTCCTCCTCTCTGTTTATCAAACGGCTTGTTTCCCCGTAAACTGTTGGCTTCCTGGGGAGAATCCCTTCTTAAGACAGCATGGTGCTAAACGTATGTAAATCACTGCTTCTGTTGAAGCGTGGGGAGCGACCAGGCTCCGATGGTCCCCGCTTTTTATATTTCTTTTATTAGCGATATCCATTCATTTTCATCCATCCAACCTGATGTTATCGTTAGGAATGGGTCTGAGCTCGCAAAAGGGCAAATACCGCCTTCTATCGTCTCCCGGATGGTATTGCACATCATTGGATTGGATTGGCTGGGACTGTGCATCAAAAAAAAAGTCCGGTCCAGGTTTTCCTTCTCGGGCATGCAGTATCGTTATACCACATTGACTGAGGACACTTTGAGCAGCGTGGATTATGTGTTTTGGATATATAACGTTGGATCAATAAATTAGATCAATATTTGGAATGGCGATCAGGAATTGGATTAATCTTTTTGCAGGACATTAGATGTGAGGTATCTTACGAATCTTGGGTTAATCAGATGTTCTTTTCACCGCCATCGGAGCGTGTGTGTGTGTGTGTGTGTGTGTGCCGTTGGTGGCGACCAATGCACGGATAAGCGATTTTTCAGCCCGCTTCTGTATCGTGCATGAGGACACATACACTATCGATAATCTAGCGTTTATTTGAAAACTATTCATAAAAAAGCCGTGTTTTGTGTATTCCACTAAAGGGCTATTATCGCGTCTTTCTCTGGAATGACTAGAAATCACCAAAACTATACTCGTATTCAAAACGGTATAAAACGGAAATGTACAGATGAAAAAACAACCCGTTTTGTACATGTTGACTGCAAGCAACTCATTGATAAGCGACGTGTGTATTAGACCCATAGCCATAATTTAAGATATATTTTAAGCACTCGCAAATATCCCCGTCCTCCCATTGATTAAAGCGGCGACCATCTAGACCTAATTCAGTCATATAGCTCCGGCGCTGAATGAGTTAAAGAAAGTTGATTTAATAAAAGAAAAGACAAATTTAATCAGATGAATCACTTTATTCAAATTGAGGATTTAGTTTGAGGATAAAAAATATATAATAAAAAAAAAATAGCGATTACGTCATAACATATGACGACAGACATTCTAAGCTTCGTTCGAATACGTCAATAGAAGCTTCGAATGTAAAAAAAAGAAAATTACATTCGGTACAGCCCTAGTGGTTTATTTCAAAGCCAAGCTTAGTGGAATAAATCACTTACTGTGCCCCAGTGCAGGTAGAAGGCACTCGGCAACACACGTCAGTGGAACCATCGACGGATCTGCACTCCGCCAGTCCCATATACTGCATCATTATACTATGATGTTGTGCTCGTGAAATCTCTCATGTGTTGTTTTTTCAGTCGTGTTACTTTAATCAGTGGCTGCCAGATGTCAGGAGAGAAGACCGTGTCTGTCTCTCCGTACGGTTAACAAGTGGTCTGGTCCGTCCTTTTATCCACAGGGGATGTACAGCTCGCTGGAGACCACTTTAATCTCACCATAGCTCTCAACTTTATCCTCAGGGCCGCACCGTGAAATACAGGCCAACCATCTGATGTGAACAGTGCTGTTTCACAGCGGCGCAGGGCTGGGAGATAAGAGGGGGGAGTGTATTGCACTGCAGCCTGTGATATTTTATCATCATTACACTGAAGAATCTGTATTTTTATCTATTTATTTATCCGACACTTCAAGGCTTTAGCAAAGACTATGATCATGTTCTATGGAAGTCTAACTCCAAGTAAGTGAGGTCCTTGGAAAAAGCACTTCACAATTATAAAAAGGCCTCTAATTTGCATAATGCATAATTCACGGTTAACCTTCTTGTAAATCCAACTGAATGCTGAATTATGCAACAAAAAAACATTTTATTTTGTTCCTGTTTCCCCATGTGACAAGAACAGCGATACACATACATTGTATTTAATGCTCTTTAATGTTTTCGACCTCTAATGCTAAGTCTACATGAGAATAATCCATACAGTGGAGCGATGCACTATAGTCCTTTTAGCAGGGATTAAAGGCAACAGAAAGAGCATAAGAGCTGCAGTTTAGCCTGATACCGTTTAGCAAGGCACCATGCGGTGTGCGAGGGTTCAGACTCCTTGGTTTTTCTGAACGAGCCCCACGGACGTCCGCTCTCACCAAAAACACGTTCAGAAATCAGGAATACCGCGAGGCAGTGAGGTCATGTCACCGTGTCATCACTCACCATTTCACTCTGAAACGTACCATGTAAGCGACTAGAAAGCTATTGAATAATTTTGCAAGTACCTTAGGAGATCAACAGAGCAATCGTTTTCACGCTTATGGCTGCTTTTATTTTTATATATCTCTTTTATCCAAAGCGCTTTACTTTATTTTTTACACATTCACACACCGACGGCGGAGGCCACCATGCAAGGTGCCAACCTGCTCACCGGGAGCAGTTAGGGGTTAAGTGTCTTGCTCAAGGACACATCGACACGCTGCCCGGGAGGAGTGGGAATCGAACCGGGAACCTCCGGATTGCCAGACGACTGCTCTACCTCCCGAGCCACCTTCGCTTATAACGCGGGACTTATTATGCTAATTTAACTGCGTTGATGGGAGACAAGTGACGGGTATATTTTAATATAATATATAGATAATATAATAATATATATAATATAATAATATATTAACGTTATTTAATTTGATTTAATCTAATCTAAACAGTGAAGAGAGTGAAACCTATGAACAGAAAACCTTCTCGACACATTCGCTCACTGACATAAGATAAGATGATCCTTTATTGATCCCCTTGGAGAAATTCTGGTGTCAAAGCAGCATGGGGGGGGGGGGGGTACAGGGTGGGGGATACAGAGCTTCACAGTCCAGTATCTACATACACTATAGATACACTATAAAATATAAATACAAATACAATATAATATAAAAAAGTACAAAACACAAGATAGTCCAGTTGACATCTTGAATCTAGTCAATTAACATTGAAATTACAATATTCCCCATTTTTGGGGGTCCCACGTTGAGAACCACCGGCTTCGGCTCTTCCTATAAAGATACCACAGCAATCAATCAATCAATCAATCAATCAATCGATTCACTGCCTCCACTACAGCGTGTCGTGATCGGAGACACTCCAGTGGCTCCATCGGGATGGAAGCGGGTCGTTAAAAAGCACGAGCAGCAGATGATCCAGCAGCCAGAGACGCGTCGCGACCACGGCATGCTCAGCCATAAAACCCCCCAAAAATATAGGTCCATATGTGATATGGAGCTTAAATACTTCGAAGCTTCGTTCGATGGGCATGGGATTCGAATATTAAAAAAAAAAAAAAAAAAAAAAAAAAATTATATATATTTCTTTTTGGTGCAAAATCAACTCTGCCTCTCTTTGTTAATTACAACAAGCAATGCTGTTTGTCATTTAAGATGAGGTCGGACTCGGCACCGACAGATTTGTGTTCATTGTGCTGCTTTTATAAAGCCTCAAATAACGGCTTACAATATTTCATGAAAGCAAAGTGTTTCGTTTGTCTAAGATTTAAAAAGGTTTAAACTTTACAGCACTGACACAGTTGAACAAGGTGACAAAGTGCTGTACAAGTCCCACAACATTAAACATTTTTATAATTTTAATTTTTTTTTATCTCGAAGTTTCGAATTAAAATCGAATCTCGGCCCCGAAGCTTCGAAGTCCAAAAAAGAATTCGAAGGTCAGCCCTAATATGTGAGGAGCGGGACGGGCCGGAATCCCATCCATTCTCCATCATCCATCCTCCATCCTCCATCCTCCATCATCCATCGTCAGTGGGGTGGCGACCAGATGTTCCTGCTCCTGCATTCCTGCACGGTTACCCTCGGTTACCAGATGGCTGCTGCTAGTGGGGGGGGGGGGGGGGCTCGTTAAGCTCCTCCTCCTCCCAAAGCATCATGAAACTAGAGAAAGGTGCGCTCAGCGAAGCACAAGTCTCCGTCACGCGGCACTCCAGTGGCTCGGGAGGTAGAGCGGGTCGTCTGGTATAATCCGAAGGTTCCCCCGGTTCGATTCCCACTCCTCCCGGGCAGCGTGTCGAAAGTCCTTGAGTCCTTGAGCGAGACACTTAACCCCTAACTGTGTGGGTGAATGGGTCAAATGTGAGGAACCAATTGTAAAAGCGCTTTGGATAAAAGCGCTATATATAAATGCACCATTTTACCATAACGAACATCTGACTGTATTCTCAAGGTGTTTCTCTGGTTCCACAGGTTATGGTATTATTAGCCTACTTTGGTTTGCATGGTAAATTAATTGGCTGCTAGAGTCAGTTAATTGGCTACGATGATGAGACATGAATCAGGTGTTCCAGTGAGTTCATTATTATACTAGAACACAAGAGACGACTCTCTCTGATCAGATCAGATTAAATACAGATTAGATACATGTTCCCTGCAGACTCTGTTGCCACATATTGTTCCTCACACTGAGCAGGAACGTGCAACAGGAACGTGCAACAGGCAGCAGGAACGTGCAACAGGCAGTAGGAACGTGCAACAGGCAGCAGGAACGTGCAACAGGCAGCAGGAACGTGCAACAGTGTGCAGACACTACAGTAGCAGGTCGGCACCTTGCACGGTCGCCTCCGCCATTGGGTGTGTGAATGTGTGAATGTGTGAGTGCATGAGTGAATGTGTGAGTGCCTGAGTGAATGTGAGGCATACGTTGTAAAGCACTTTGGATAAAAGCCGTTATATAAATGCAGTCCATTTACCATCCTGCTCCGTCGCATGTTTTGAGAACATTTAGTCTCAACTTCCCAGTGCATCTAGAGAGCTGTGAGGCAGAGCTGTGTTATGATTCACTGCATGTCGGCGAGCAAAACGAGGCCGCATCTTCCAAATCATAATCAGTAAAGTCTGTGAAAACGAGAACAAACTGTGCCAAGGACACACAAAATGAATAAATATATTAAAATCTGCACAATATGAGGAGAGTCTTGCCAGGCTGCATCAGCCTCCAGCATCCAGAGGACTGGGATAACAGCCTACTCCTGAACATTGGTAAAACCAAATAGCTGATTGTGGATTGTAGGAGAATACAGCAGGGGACACACAAGCCACTGTGGATAAACGGGGCTATCGTGGACAGGGTGAGCAGTTTTAAGTACCTGAGAGTCCACATCGCAGAGGACCTGACATGGTCAAGACACATAGATTCTAGGGGTGGAAGGGTACGCATTCGAACTAGGGATGCCCCGATCGATCGGCCAGCGATCGGTATCGGCCGATATTCAGTATAAATATGAGATCGGTGAATTCCGATAATGCTTTATTTTCGCCGATCGTGAAAACCGATCGAAAAACATGATCCAATTCTTAGCGGAGATCTCACTCGCTGACTTCTGTCTCAGACACACGGAGCTGCAAACTGCCGCTCCTCCTCCTCCCCTGCCCCTCCCGCACCCGTGTAAACACAGAGGCTCCTATTGCCTCGGGCAATAGTCTGCTCTAGTCTAGTGCATGGGACCGTGAGCTAACGTTAGCTACCTAGCTATCGTTACTGTTTAAACAAAATTACCCAGTCAACTATTCACTTTTAGTTTAATACATGAGGCATTGTCTAACGGTATTCTAGCCGGCTAGCTACTGATAGCTCCTGATATCAACAAATGCTCCAGCAATAGTCTAGTAGTGCATGATAGCTCACGTTAGTTCACTGAGGCGTTGTCTTAACGTTATCTAGCCGGCTAGCAGTAGCTACAGATAGCTCTAGATATCAATGTCTTATAACATGGATTCGATGCATATTCGAGCCCCGTCTTGCATCGCAGTCACGAAAGGGGCTAGCTGAGGGAGTAGGGTATATCTGCAGAGCCGCAGATATACCCTGCTGAGGGCATGCTGAATGTGATTTGACCAAAGCAGAGTATACACACAGACAGTGGAGATAGCGAGCATTTTGACTTGTTGCGTGGTGGCGATGTCTCGCAGATAATACAACTACAAGTATAATTATATAATATATATATATTTTATATAAAAAAAAAATATATATATATATATATATTTTTTTTTTATAAAACCAAAAACGATCGGTATCGGATCGGTAGCGGTCGATATGGCTCAAGACGATCGGTATCGGTGGCAAAAAACGTGATCGGGGCATCCCTAATTCGAACCGTACACCGTTCGGCACGACCTCCACGGTTCGGGGCGTGTGTGTATTGTTCGGTTCAGGAGATGCGGGGAAAAAAAACTTCATTTGGCACGGAGGTGGGAGAGGTGACGCACCGACTGCAGGCAGCAGCAGCATAACTAGTCAGTTTGTGGAAATGGGAAGCGCAATATAAATCAATCTTCATTACGACTTTAAAAACACACATCTTGAATGTGTGAATGTGTGAGTGCCTGAGTGAATGTGAGGCATACGTTGTAAAGCACTTTGGATAAAAGCCGTTATATAAATGCAGTCCATTTACCATCCTGCTCCGTCGCATGTTTTGAGAACATTTATTCTCAACTTCCCAGTGCATCTAGAGAGCTGTGAGGCAGAGCTGTGTTATGATTCACTGCATGTCGGCGAGCAAAACGAGGCCGCATCTTCCAAATCATAATCAGTAAAGTCTGTGAAACGAGAACAAACTGTGCCAAGGACACACAAAATGAATAAATATATTAAAATCTGCACAATATGAGGAGAGACGGGGCACCGGTTGAGAGTCAACAGCTTTAAGTACCTCGGAGCCTACATATCCGAGGACTTGACATGGACCACACACATTGACAGTGTTGTGAAGAAGGCACGACAACGCCTCTACTTCCTCAGGCGCCTAAGGAAGTTCCAAGTCAGTCAGAAGATCCTTAAGAACTTCTACTCATGTACAATAGAGAGCATCTTGACCGGCAACATCACCTCCTGGTTTGGGAATAGCACTGCACAAGACCGAAGCAGACTACAAAGAGTGACACGTTCAGCCGAACGCACAATTGGAGGGGGGCTCCCCACCCTCCAGAACATTTACAACAAGCGTTGCAAGGGCAAGGCTAAGAGAATCATTAAAGACTCCAGTCACCCGAACAACTGCCTCTTTGAACTGCTGCGGTCAGGCAAGCGATACCGGAGTCTCAAGGCGAGCACAGAAAGACTCAGAAGAAGCTTCTATCCCCAGGCCATCAGGCTGCTAAACGAACAATGAACACTACACAACAACAACCACCAAACGCACATAGCACACACATCCACACGCACACACTCACTTTAAACAAACACACTGTAGCACCCACTCCACACACTTTATAGCACACACCCACTTTAAACAAACACACTGTAGCACCCACTCCCCACACTTTATATTTATTGATGAAGGATTGCACTACAACTCGTACACCTTACTGTAAATTGTACCTAAATTGTACCTCATCCCATTTCTGCTTTGCACTATATAGTACTGTACATTAGTACACTGCATAGTATTGTATATTATATGGTAACTCAGAACATTGTACATATGTCTATACCGAACACTGTGACCTCATTTTCTTCTTCTAAATTACATGCTATACTATGTTATTTGATACTATCTTGTCTAGCACAGTCTCTGGAGCGTAACAGTAAGAAGCATTTTGTATGAAAGTATTCTGTACTTCTGTATGACAACTATTAAAGAAACTTGAAACTTGAAACTTGAGTCTTGCCAGGCTGCATCAGCCTTCAGCATCCAGAGGACTGGGATAACAGCCTACTCCTGAACATTGGTAAAACCAAATAGCTGATTGTGGATTGTAGGAGAATACAGCAGGGGACACACAAGCCACTGTGGATAAACGGGGCTATCGTGGACAGGGTGGACATGGCTCAAGACGATCGGTATCGGTGGCAAAAAACGTGATTGGGGCATCCCTAATTCGAACAGTACACCGTTCGGCACGACCTCCACGGTTCGGGGCGTGTGTGTATTGTTCGGTTCAGGAGATGCGGGAAAAAAAAATCATTTGGCACGGAGGTGGGAGAGGTGACGCACCGACTACAGGCAGCAGCAGCATAACTAGTCAGTTTGTGGAAATGGGAAGCGCAATATAAATCAATCTTCATTACGACTTTAAAAACACACATCTTGCCATAACATTAGCACGGTTTGTACAACACAACGCATGTTGAACTACGGTAGCCCGCCAGCTCTAATACAGCCAATGAAATGTTACCGTAGCTACTAGCTAGCAGAGGAGAAAATGGGAGTCTGAGAGGCGGGGTGTTGAAAGACAATGATAGGCGTTTATTCAACATCCAAGAAGGCTAACATACAACTGTGTTTACTAACTCCAACCGGGACTATTGCCGCTTTTCCACTGCATGTTATCAACTTGATTCAACTCCGGTAACGTTATAGTCGAGAAGGTCCGAAGGTACCACACGCTAAATTGTCCGTGCGGACCCCCCAACCCATAGACAGTTCCAACTCACCAAATTACGTTAATCCACCACAGTTTCACAATCATTACTGCGTTGCCCTCAATATTTAAATAATGTTAGTCTAAATAAATGTAGACAGACAATGTACGTATTTTAAAAATAGAATGAACAGAGCAGTGTTGTTTTGAAACAGTGAAACAGTGTGTGTTAGTTTGATTTATGCTGCATTTTATATTAATGGCCTTCTAATTTGTTTGTTTAGCCATATTCCTTTCATTGTATTTCAAATACTGCACTTTAATTTCAAGCGGAAAACTAATCTTTCCATTAACACTTTGAGTGCCACTCACGAGATTTCTCGTTTTTTTTTATAGGTGGTTGCATGCCACTCACGAGATTTCTCGGATTTTTTATTATTTTTTTGCGATCTGAAAAAATATTGCATCACCCGAGCCTACCCGAGTATAGCCGAGGGGCGCCGGCGATCACTGTGGAAAAAAGCGCCCCCTGTCGTCTCCCAGATGACATAAGTGATTTTGGAATGGACTCAATGAAAATGAATGGGGAAAAAAATCCGGTACTCCACATTTTCCAGTTCACTGATCCAGCCGGGGTTACTAGAGTTCATTCTGGAGCCTCAGATCCCCGCGGATCATGGAGTTCTACTGTATCGCGTTGGATCCATACACGTATCGATTTTTTCGAATGGTGATCAGGAATTGGAATATACCAGTTGGATACCATCTGATGTCAGGTAAGGACTCTATGTTATCAGTGGTAGGATAATCAGAGTAAGTTTGATGAAGTTATAAGCTGTTTTGTGAAATGTCTTCTTTCGGTTTCACTGTAAAAGTCTGTGAGGAAATCAACGGAGCGATTATCAGTGCGCGGCCGTAATGTGCGTGCGTGCACGTATAATATTGATCATCTAGCGTTTATTTGAAAACGATTCATAAAAAGGCAGACGAATATCAACGTTGTGGAATATTCCACTAAAAGACGATTTTCATAGAATGCTCCAGAATGAGCTGTTTTTTTATATCAAAACGGGGGCTTTTCTAACTGCTCTGAAACGGCAACGACGCGATAAAAAAACAATCTGCCTTCACAGCACTGACTGGAAAATAGTTAATACTAAAGTTAATACTTTGACAAATGTAGCCTATATTTTTCAGTCAGTTCGGTCTTTGTGTGCCAAACATTATTTAAGGCAACCCGCTGTAAAAAATTTTTTTTTCAAATAAATGAGAAGCATGTTTAAATTTTTGGAGTGTTACATACAAAATAAAAAAAACGTATATCGAACCGAACCGAAAACCGTGATACGAACCAAACAGTGGATTTTGTGAACCGTTCCACCCCTAATAGATTCTGTGGTGAAAAAGGCGAAACAGCGCCTCTATCACCTGAGACAGTTAACACTTTGAGTGCCAGCCACGAAGAATCTTGTTAGTTCATGCCATGCGTTGAGTGCCAAGAACGAGAAATCTCGTTATTTAATCGTTATTTTTTTTATTATCGATTTCCATTCATTTTTCATCAATCTAGCCTCACGTTGGGATCTATCTGAGCTCGGACAGGGAAAATACTGCCCCCTATCGTCTCTCCGGATGGTATTGCACCCATTGGATTGGACTGAATGAAATGGATGGGAAAAAAAGAGTCCGAAATCCACATTTTACTTGTCAGGCATGTAATCGGAGACGATCCCATTCATTGCAGAGCCGCAGAACAGCGTGGAATATGTGTTTCCAGTACCCAGCGTTGGGTCAATAAACGCAATCGATATTTGGAATGGCGATCAGGAATTGGAATAATCTTTTTGGAGAACATCTGATCTGAGGTAAGGAATCTATTTTACCAGTCTTGGGATAATCAGAGTTTTTTTCACCTATATCTCAGCGTGTCCCATGTGTGTGTGTGGCTGTGAGTGTGCTGATCAGGAAATAAGATAATCGAGTACACATAAGTATACTATCGATAATCTAGCGTTTTTTTTGAAAACGATTCATAAATAGGCCGAAAAATTACAACGTGTTTTGTGTATTCCACTAAAGCGCGATTCCTGCAGAATCTTTTTTTTTCTTCTGGAAGTTTAAAAAACGAGCGTTTTTCAAAATGGTATAAAACGGAAATGTACAGATTAAAAAACAATCCGTTTCGACAATGTTGACTGCAAACAAGTCATTGATAAGCGACGGGCGTATTAGACACATAGCCATAATTTAAGATATAGTTTATGCGTTCGCAAATGTGCTTGCCCTCCCATTGACTACAGCGCTGGCACTCAAGCGCTATTTCTGGCGCCCCCTGCTGGCACTCAAAGTGTTAAGGAAGTTCAGTGTATCGGGGAAGATACTCCACTCCTTCTATTCCGGGGCTGTAGAGAGCATTCTGACTGGAAACATCACTGCCTGGTTTGGAAACAGTACGGCACAGGAAGGCCCTACAGAGAGTGGTGCGCTCAGCAGAGACCTAAACGAACTAAGCTAAGCTAACCCTTAAGCGTCTTTGAGCACCTGGAAAAGCGCTATATAAAATAGATGTATTATTATTATTATTAACCCTGATCAGAGGCAGAGAGAACAGCAGAGGTCCATTAGTGGGGACTGGGGAAGGGGGATTCTCCCTTTATGTCTGTGTGTGTGTGTGTGTGTGTGTGTGTGTGTGTGTGTGTGTGTGTGTGTGTGTGTGTGTGTGTGTGTGTGTGTGTGTGTGTGTGTGTGTGTGTGTGTGTGTGTGTGTGTGTGTGTGTGTGTGTGTGTGTGTACACGCTCACGTCCCATCTCTGGTCTTTGGAAAGACCAGATGAAGTCAGAGGAGTATATTATATTGATAGTATTTACTGAGGATGGACAGATAATGTTGATATTTAAATATAAAAAATATAATACATAATAAATGTATACATGATCATCATGCAACATAAAACAATTGTAGAAATGGTTTGGGAGAGGGAGGTAGGGAGGGGTTTTAGGTTGTGCGTTGTGAGTTCCAAAAAATGGAACTTAAAGTTTAAAGCTCAATATATCAAAATGTGGCACTTTACAGTGAACAGGAGGTCTATTTGTATGAAAAACAATGGATTGTTTTTCATTTAAATGTCTGGAAGAGCTCAAAAATAAAAATGTCAAAGGACTCCTGTTCTCTCCCCTCCAGGTAGGATTGCATCCAGCTCAGTGGCGTTGCGCAATATTCTGGGGCTCCCCCGCAGGTCGAACCATGGGGCCCCGCCCACTCCCCTAAATCAATAATAAAGTGACATGGGATAGACATCGCGGCCACTTAAAGGGAAGATGAAGCAGTGCGATAAATACATATTCATAGCATCACATTAGTATTTAGATAAGCCACAGAAGAAGTCACGTTATAAAAATAAGCAGTTTCTAAGAAAAAACGATTTGTTGTGTACATTTCTGAAGCATTTAGCATTATGGGCGCGGCCATTTTGTTGCTGACGTCATACCGTGGCTTGGGTGTATACACTCTGGTTAGCTGCCTATATTGAATGGGTCAGTCAGCAAATAAAATGTTGCCTACAAAACAACGGGACCGCGGTGGTTCTGTTTGTATTGCTCCTGGCTGTTCAAACTAATTTTACCATGTGAGAGAGAGGAAAGTTGGTTAATTTCCACAAACTACCAGTGAAAAAAACAGTGTTGTTGACATGTTGGCTCGGGCTGCCTGCACCCAGACGGCGCGACCAGCCTGTTGGACAGGGAAGGAGGATCTGCAGCGAACACTTCATTGCCTCGGATTATGTTGTTGGGGTGGGATGTTTGTCCAGAAGACCACTAATCAGCTGAAGCCGGACGCGGTTCCCTCGGTCTTCGACAGACAGACCGGCGTTAGCTCTTGGGAGCGATCGCTAGCTAGTTGGCACCAGCCGGGGCCAGGCGTTAGCTCTCGCTAGCTAGCGTTAGCAACCGGAGCGTCGCGGAGCATTCAGCCTGCTGGCTACCTAGACCCACTTCAACCAGCGTCGCAGAGCATTCAGCCTGCTGGCTACCTAGACCCACTTCAACCAGCGTCGCGGAGCATTCAGCCTGCTGGCTACCTAGACCCACTTCAACCAGCGTCGCGGAGCATTCAGCCTGCTGGCTACACAAGCTGTGTAGCCAGCAGGCTGAATGCTCCGCGACGCTCCGGTTGCTAACGCTAGCTAGCGAGAGCTAACGCCGGGCCCCGAGAGCTAACGCCGGTCTGTCTGTCGAAGAGTGTATACACCCAAGCCACGGTATGACGTCAGCCATGACGTCAGCAACAAAATGGCGGCGCCCATGTTGAAAACAGGGATATTATATTATATTTTTCAGACAAATAAGATAGATTTCACATTTGATTATAGAACCCTGTCTTACACAAGGTACACAACAAACAAACTAGGATCACATTGCTCACTGCTTCATCTCCACTTTAAAGCTTTTTTTTAAATGTTTATTTTTTCAGGCATCATTCATTGACAAATACAAGTGGCTTTGTATTTTTTGTAACATGAAGGTATTGTAGAACGTTATAGCCATATCATAATTTGAGTTCACACAACGGAACGGTTCACATAACATAATTCTGTATAAAAGAAAAGTAGCCTAAAAAAATTATTAAAAAAACACATCCTATAGGCTACATAGTAGAGGATGCAGTCAGGAGCTGCTTTCTATTGTATAGGCCTATTATTTTATACAAGCATGTCTCCTGGCATTCTTCTGCGCAAAGTCCAACACTCTTTAAATCTAGACTGCGCACGCGTCGGCTCTCAATACTAGAAACGTTAATAATAATAATAATAATAATAATAATAATAATAATAATAATAATAATAATAATAATAATAATAATAATAATAATAATAGCTTTATTTTATATAGCGCCTTTCAAAAGACACAAGGTCGCTTTACATAGGGGGGGAAATAACAAAAGTAACAAACATAGTGGACAGACACAACATAATTTTGTGCTGGCTGTTCGGTGACAGACCGTCTGCCCATCACCTCCACCAAGCGTGGAGAATAGGAATAAATTATTGGCAGGGTCTCTGTAAAAAGATTAAAGAACACGAATTCTCTGTATGAATTTCTTATCTACCATAGAACTTGAATGAATGAATGAATGAATGAATGAATGAATGAATGAATGAATGAAAACTTTATTTAACAGATTGCAGAATGGGTACAATACAGTACGGCTCAATACACACAATTGTTAAGGGGATGCAGACCAGAGAAAGACGTTTGTCTTGTTTACATCAGGGTCCCCCATTTTCAATTCATGTGCACAATTTAAACCATGTACTAAAGAATTAACGGATTAGATTCCAATTCCAATGTAACCTGTAGCCTACTCGTACTGGTTATGGCGAATAAAATGTTCTATTATTCTAACCTGTCTCGGCGGCTGTAGCGTGGCTGGGGGCCTGGCTGGGCTGTGTGTCTGCTGTCTGCCTGGACTCGGAGCTGACCGGGGGGTTGCTAGTGGTGGCCGGGCTGGGTGGGGAGCTTACTGCCGATGCATCTTCAGTAACGTTAGAGTCGGTCTACCTTTGCTGCCTGCTGGAACAATGATGTTATTTTTGGTAGCTTTGCCGTCTCCTGTTAGGCTTTCGCTCTCATCTTGTTTTTCTGAGCACCGCTTGGGTATTTGCGCTTCATTTTTACAGGCGCTTCCCGCTTTGTTTTGAACGCTACCCAGCCTGCCAATGAACATTAGTTATCAGCCGGCTAGCCCTATCGCAGGTGAGCAAATAATTATAATGATACACTGTTGTACTACAGCGTACACATGACGGGGACGGGGTGCCTAGCAACATAGCAGGGAGGGGGGGCCCCGCCCTCTGCGCCCTGTTCCCGCGTTACGAAATCTAAGAGGATAGCCTACAGTGTGGGCGGGGCCCCCTAAGCTCCGGGGCTCCCCCGCACCGCGGGGGGTGCGGGGGCCTCCCTTACGCCACTGATCCATCTCACTGATGAACCATCAAAACCAATTGCTTTTAGCTTATCAATCAGAATGGAGTGATTGACAGTGTCGAAAGCCTTTTGGAGGTCCAGCATATCCCATTCGTGGTAAGAAGACCTGGCTGTACAAACAACCTTCTCCTCCGTTATCGATTGGTTTGTTTTGCTGTCGATTTCTCTTCAGAAACCTCAGATTTGTATAATCCCTCCCCTCTGTCTTGATTGGTCCATCGACAAGAAGGTGACATTGACGTCAGTGCGTAAGACACTTATTTACATCCATTAATTCCAGGCTGCCTTTACTGTGAGGGGGCGGGCGGGCGGGCGGGCGAGAGAGAGAGAGAGAGAGAGAGAGAGAGAGAGAGAGAGAGAGAGAGAGAGAGAGAGAGAGAGAGAGAGAGAGAGAGAGAGAGAGAGAGAGAGAGAGAGAGAGAGAGAGAGAGAGAGAAGGGAGGACGAGAGAGAGAGAGAAGGGAGGACGAGAGAGGGAATCAGAGGAAGAGGGAAACAGAGGGAGAGAGAGAGAGAGAAAGAGAGAGAAAGAGAGGGAAACAGAGAGGAAGAGGGAAACAGAGAGAGAGGGAAACAGAGAGGGGGAAACATTCTTATAAATTTTTTTTATTTTTATTTAGAGGCAGCCTAATTGATCTAAAAGATGCTACTGTTTCTGTTTGTGTATTAAAACCGGTTGATAGGCCAATACAATGCTGTTATTATAGGCTACGATGGTGAATGGTGTCATTTAGATTTATTGTCGGTCAGCTGAGCCGATCAACGTTCCGAAGGATTATCTGAAGTGCCTATTTATGTGCAATACCCTTTGATTTTAATGATCCATTCTATTAAAAAAAAAACTTAATTTAAACAACATTTTAACTGCATTTAATTTTCGAATATTCGATCTTAAGAACAGTAGACTATTCGAAAATGATTTGTCAGTCATGCACATCTGGCATCCTGCTATCTTATCTTAGATGTCAAAGAATGTTTTGTGTGAAGAGACCACAGGCTTGGTCTCCACTTCTCACCAACCCTCCTCTCTTTCTCAGAAACCACTCGCTCTCTTTCTTTCCTTTAACAGGTATTTTAGACTTAATCCTAATCTAGACATAGAACTAGTATCTTTTGACTAGTATTTTTGTATCTTTGTACGGATTCATACTTGTAATATTGAACTTTAGAAATAGTCTCCTGATCATTATTGTGTCGGACAGCAATTAAATATTCCTTTAAAAAGTCGGGATATAAAATATTCATCATTACAACGAGAACGGCACAGTGGTTTGAGAGCCTCGATTGTTTCTTCTTTAACACTTTGGGTGCCATGGGTTAAATTCATTATATACCATAGATTGCCAGCTCTATTTGTCTATGGAGAAGTACCCCTTCTTTGCATGGCTATAACTTTTTAAATTCTATTGCTACATTGCCATTATTAGGGCCCATTCAAAGTCCTATATGTATTGTTCATTGTGTAGCAACGTTAAACTTTTTCATTCACATATTCATAGTAAAGTATGGTCTAATGTATAAGTATGTTTTCATCTCTTTCTGCAGCTTTCTCCAGAACGTGATCTATAGCCCCAAATGCATTATATTGATGATGAAATACAGTTTGATGGCAATCGGGGCGATATAAAAAATTTCAATTGGACGTACTTCTAGAATGATCTACGTATGATCTGATGATGACCGGATGTGCGGGGGATCGTTTATAATTCCGTGGGCAGCGTTATATCATTCATCTAGTGTGGGTCATATGTTCATCATAACAGTTTATATGGAACACGTTCAACAATAACGCTGAATCTTACCGGATCTTCCTCGCGCCGTTGGACGATCAGCGTGGTGTAGACCGTTTTCGATTATGGGATGTTTATCCTGATGAACCATTTCCAGCTTGTATAATACTATATACGTCCAAATCATGTTGTTTATCGAGTTATTGGCAATGGATCGCTATATATTGTGACGAGCCAGAGTCCCGGGACATGTACCGAGTGCCCGGAAGTAATATGGCCGACCAGCACAACCTCCACAGCACTTCCTGTTTGGCGATTGCACCGATCGGCCACCAGATGGCGCTCCTGAACCGCCAGAGAGCTCAGTGGGTCCTCCTGGTGGATCTCAGGCCAGCAGAGGGGAAATATGAATCCGATCACAGATTTTTGAAATATTGATATTAAAGACGCTGTAAAGCGTCCTTCGGCAACTTGAGCATGGCCGGGAATGACGCTGTAAAGCGTTTTCCAGCAGTTAAAGTGTTAAGGCAGCAGTATTCCCTCTCTTCTCTCCTCCTCTCTTCCACCCCCCTCCTCTCCTCTCTTCCCTCTCCTCTCTTCTCCCCCCTCTTCTCCTCTCTTCTCTCCTCTTCTCCTCTTCCCCCCTCTTCTCTCCTCCTCTCTCTCTCCTGTCTCTCCTCCTCTCCCCTCCTAATCTCTCTCTCCCCTCCTCCCTCTCCCACACACACACACACACACACACACACACACACACACACACACACACACACACACACACACACACACACACACACACACACACACACACACACACACACACACACACACACACACACACACACACACACACACACACACACACACACACACACACACACACACACACACACACACACACACACACACACAGGGGCGGAGCTTCCTACAGGCGATATAGGCGGTCGTCAGTTCGAGCCCAGCGCTCCACATTTGCTTTCAGTTTAGCTGGTCGTTCATACTAATACACATTGGCCGTATTAGGGGGTGGGAAACTGATGGGTGGGGATCGGCCGTTGTGGACAGCGACTCCTACAGGTCGGTTGGTGCGCCTGCGCAGTAGAATCAGGAAGTGTCGGGGGCAGCGTGAGCCTCCCACGCGTTACTCCTCGCCACTGAGAGATCGAGCTGCGCAGGTGAAAAGATGCGACTGCTGTTACCTCAAGTACCGGAGGGGACTTGTGCTATGTATGACTTAGTCCACATTGCAGCCGGCTTGTGGGAGGCAAGAAACAGCGTTCGTGACAGGGGAGGGTTGAATTGGATGATACGAAATTGTGATGGGAGAAAATATAGAAAATGGGAGAAAAAGTGGATACAAAAAAAAAAAACACTAAATGCAAATGTGAATGTGAATGTAAATGGACCACCTCCTCTCTTTAAAAGGAGGCGCATTCAAGGGTGAAACCTTATGGAGGTAGAGGGTCACTGTGACATCAAACTAAAGACAAGCGTTCAAGGGTCACTGTGACATCAAACTAAAGACAAGCGTTCAACAAAGGTTATTATGAAACTGCTGTTGCATTTTCCTACTCCGTGCATCACATAATATCTACACTGTAAAAACTGAACTGAACTAATCTTTTAATTATCAGCTAATTTTATTCAACCAAAACTGTGTAAAATGCAATTTATAAATGGTTCAAATTCATTGAATTCAGCTCAATTTAATTTCAAACGGCACATAGTATTTTTTTTATTATGTATAGGTTATTTATTTAATAAATATGAATTAACCCCAATCCCAGTTTTTACATTATATGAGAAATGTATAGAGCGCAGAAATCCATGTCGTCATCAGCTATGGATGACTATGTGTTTGATTTCTGGTGTAATGTCTTTGTATATTGGTCCATTTATCTACAAGGGGCAATTACATTCTGGGTGATCAGATTCAGATTCAGATTATTTTATTGTCACCTCTCTTTTTTTTCTTCTTTTTTTTAATGTACATAACGGCTAGATACATTCAGAAAAAAGTTAGATGCTTGTTTTTCCCTTCCTCGACCAACCGTATAAGATTTGTAAACACAATAGGCTACACAATGTATATTCTATGTATATACAAACTATAAGCTATAACTATGAATGTCTATAACTATATAAACTAGATCAGCTATAAATAAACTATAAACTAAACTGTAAAACTAAACATATCGTCACTCATCAGCTCGTGGCACCAGGCAGAGTTATCTTCTAATGGGATCTACAGGACATCATAAAGTGGATTATCCTACAGGTGCTGATCCAGTGGTCTGCAATGGTTGGCGTGCTATATCAATACTACACTGTGCTGCTGGTTAGAGTGTGTGTGTGTATGTGTGTGTGTGTGTGTGTGTGTGTGTGTGTGTGTGTGTGCGTGCGTGCGGGTGCGTGCGTGGATTGTGGATATGAATTACGAGGAATCTGAATCTGTGGATTGTTGAATTGTATCACTGTCTGTCACACGTTATTGTGATATTGTAACTGGGTTTAAAATATATGAGGAGATGCGCTGTTTGACGAATTTGAGAAATTGAATGAGCCGTTGACGTTTTGACGAATGAATTTGAGAAAATGCATTTATCTGTTCAAGCACTGTTATCTGATGATGAACATGAGGTGTCACTGGTATAAACCAAAGGTTAATCAATTCAATGCTGGATGATGTCCGAAACAGATTAAAACCTGATTAATAGTGAAACTGTATAGCCTCCCTTCAAGCCTCGACACCGTTATTCCGGGGGTCGCGCCTTGAAAACTGTGTTTATATATAAAGTACATGATACCTAAGCCGAGCGCATACAGTACAGATATCCTCATAAGTATCTATTAATTTGTATCAATTAGATACTCTTTGGGCTTGTTTGTAACTACTTATTCTGAAAGAGTTTAACTAATTATTTTCGCTAGCAAGATCTCATTCAATTATTCATTCCATTAAGCCTACTGCCAGCAGGCACATTTAAAGAAATATAATCTGATTGATTGGGGTAATGAGGGATTTAACATTAGCCTATAGATTATGCATTTAACTTGTCGGCGAGGCTATTGAGCCGTAATGTATTGTACCCATTCTGCAATCAATCAATCAATCAATGCCGTTAGAAAATCAGGATTTCTGCGATCGACACCTGCTGCCTTTTCAGGTGAGGCGGCCGCTCGCAATTATCAAGTCTGGTTCAAATTAACGAGACTGAATCAGCGTTCGAGGAACAGGGAAAGCCTGGATTCAAACATTGGGTTAATTGAATCTGGATAATGGGACTTTTGATCGACTTTGAACCAGGTACGGGGAATAGGGCCCTGGTTCCCTGTTGGAAGAAACATCTAAAACTACTGGTTCCCTGTTGGAAGAAACATGTAAAACTACTGGTTCCCTGTTGGAAGAAACATCTGAAACTACTGGTTCCCTGTTGGAAGAAACATCTAAAACTACTGGTTCCCTGTTGGAAGAAACATCTGAAACTACTGGTTCCCTGTTGGAAGAAACATCTAAAACTACTGGTTCCCTGTTGGAAGAAACATCTAAAACTACTGGTTCCCTGTTGGAAGAAACATCTAAAACTACTGGTTCCCTGTTGGAAGAAACATCTAAAACTACTGGTTCCCTGTTGGAAGAAACATCTAAAACTACTGGTTCCCTGTTGGAAGAAACATGTAAAACTACTGGTTCCCTGTTGGAAGAAACATCTAAAACTACTGGTTCCCTGTTGGACGAAACATCTAAAACTACTGGTTCCCTGTTGGAAGAAGAAACATCTAAAACGACTGGTTCCCTGTTGGAAGAAACATCTGAAACTACTGGTTCCCTGTTGGAAGAAACATCTAAAACTACTGGTTCCCTGTTGGAAGAAACATCTGAAACTACTGGTTCCCTGTTGGAAGAAACATCTAAAACTACTGGTTCCCTGTTGGAAGAAACATCTAAAACTACTGGTTCCCTGTTGGAAGAAGAAACACCTAAAACTACTGGCTCCCTGTTGGAAGAAACATGTAAAACTACTGGTTCCCTGTTGGAAGAAACATGTAAAACTACTGGTTCCCTGTTGGAAGAAACATGTAAAACTACTGGTTCCCTGTTAGAAGAAACATCTAAAACTACTGGTTCCCTGTTGGAAGAAACATGTAAAACTACTGGTTCCCTGTTGGAAGAAACATCTAAAACTACTGGTTCCCTGTTGGAAGAAACATCTGAAACTACTGGTTCCCTGTTGGAAGAAACATCTAAAACTACTGGTTCCCTGTTGGAAGAAACATCTAAAACTACTGGTTCCCTGTTGGAAGAAACATCTAAAACTACTGGTTCCCTGTTGGAAGAAACATCTGAAACTACTGGTTCCCTGTTGGAAGAAACATCTGAAACTACTGGTTCCCTGTTGGAAGAAACATCTAAAACTACTGGTTCCCTGGTGGAAGAAACATCTGAAACTACTGGTTCCCTGTTGGAAGAAACATCTAAAACTACTGGTTCCCTGTTGGAAGAAACATCTAAAACTACTGGTTCCCTGTTGGAAGAAGAAACATATAAAACGACTGGTTCCCTGTTGGAAGAAGAAACATCTAAAACTACTGGTTCCCTGTTGGAAGAAACATCTAAAACTACTGGTTCCCTGTTGGAAGAAACATCTAAAACTACTGGTTCCCTGTTGGAAGAAGAAACATATAAAACGACTGGTTCCCTGTTGGAAGAAACATCTGAAACTACTGGTTCCCTGTTGGAAGAAACATCTTAAAACTACTGGTTCCCTGTTGGAAGAAACATCTAAAACTACTGGTTCCCTGTTGGAAGAAACATCTAAAACTACTGGTTCCCTGTTGGAAGAAACATCTAAAACTACTGGTTCCCTGTTGGAAGAAACATCTAAAACTACTGGTTCCCTGTTGGAAGAAGAAACATCTAAAACTACTGGTTCCCTGTTGGAAGAAACATCTAAAACTACTGGTTCCCTGTTGGAAGAAACATGTAAAACTACTGGTTCCCTGTTGGAAGAAACACCTAAAACTACTGGTTCCCTGTTGGAAGAAACATCTAAAACTACTGGTTCCCTGTTGGAAGAAACATCTTAAAACTACTGGTTCCCTGTTGGAAGAAACATGTAAAACTACTGGTTCCCTGTTAGAAGAAGTAACATCTAAAACTACTGGTTCCCTGTTGGAAGAAACATCTAAAACGACTGGTTCCCTGTTGGAAGAAACATCTAAAACTACTGGTTCCCTGTTGGAAGAAACATCTAAAACGACTGGTTCCCTGTTGGAAGAAACATCTAAAACTACTGGTTCCCTGTTGGAAGAAACATCTAAAACGACTGGTTCCCTGTTGGAAGAAGAAACATCTAAAACTACTGGTTCCCTGTTGGAAGAAACATCTAAAACTACTGGTTCCCTGTTGGAAGAAACATCTAAAACTACTGGTTCCCTGTTGGAAGAAACATCTAAAACGACTGGTTCCCTGTTGGAAGAAGAAACATCTAAAACTACTGGTTCCCTGTTGGAAGAAACATCTGAAACTACTGGTTCCCTGTTGGAAGAAGAAACATCTAAAACTACTGGTTCCCTGTTGGAAGAAACATCTAAAACTACTGGTTCCCTGTTGGAAGAAACATCTAAAACTACTGGTTCCCTGTTGGAAGAAACATCTAAAACTACTGGTTCCCTGTTGGAAGAAACATCTAAAACTACTGGTTCCCTGTTGGAAGAAACATCTAAAACTACTGGTTCCCTGTTGGAAGAAACATCTAAAACTACTGGTTCCCTGTTAGAAGAAGTAACATCTAAAACTACTGGTTCCCTGTTGGAAGAAACATCTAAAACTACTGGTTCCCTGTTGGAAGAAACATCTAAAACGACTGGTTCCCTGTTGGAAGAAACATCTAAAACTACTGGTTCCCTGTTGGAAGAAACATCTAAAACTACTGGTTCCCTGTTGGAAGAAACATCTAAAACTACTGGTTCCCTGTTGGAAGAAACATCTAAAACTACTGGTTCCCTGTTGGAAGAAACATGTAAAACTACTGGTTCCCTGTTGGAAGAAACATCTGAAACTACTGGTTCCCTGTTGGAAGAAGAAACATCTGAAACCACTGGTTCCCTGTTGGAAGAAACATCTAAAACTACTGGTTCCCTGTTGGAAGAAACACCTAAAACTACTGGTTCCCTGTTGGAAGAAACATGTAAAACTACTGGTTCCCTGTTGGAAGAAACATCTGAAACTACTGGTTCCCTGTTGGAAGAAACATCTAAAACTACTGGTTCCCTGTTGGAAGAAACACCTAAAACTACTGGTTCCCTGTTGGAAGAAACATGTAAAACTACTGGTTCCCTGTTGGAAGAAACACCTAAAACGATTGGTTCCCTGTTGGAAGAAACATCTAAAACTACTGGTTCCCTGTTAGAAGAAACATCTGAAACTACTGGTTCCCTGTTGGAAGAAACATCTGAAACATTTTTCACAGAAAAATAAAGAATGGTTAAGACTGTTCTATGAAGCCAATGAAACCTACCAGTTAGCACAAAAATAAAATGTGCTCAGTTAACGACATGGAGATTAGAGAACCAGTTGTTGTGGATCCTATGAGATCCGCGTGCAACACTGGTCCTGTGCAGATGGTGCTTCAGCCTCGGGGGCCAATCTGGAGGCTCGTCATCCTCTGAAGTTAATAATAAAACACATCCTGTGCAAATGTGTCCCTGAAGACACCAGATATTGGGGAAGTAGCCATTCTGGATTCTATGAGGTCCCTGTGTTCACACTGATCCCATGCTCTCCCATGATGCCCCTATACTGTACTCTTGCTAAAAGGTTACTCTGACCTAAAAGAACAAACAGAGGGTGTTCGATTCGGTGAAAGAGTGCGATCGCGATTATTGTGGACAATATTCGTGATTGCGATTACAATATAATAAATAAATGGTGTCATTTACATTTAGTCATTTAGCTGACGCTTTTATCCAAAGCGACTTACAAGTTCTGTACGACAAGTCATCAGGAAGGGTACAACTCTATCAGCTGAGTAACAATGTTCATCAAAGTGTTGAGTGCTACATTGTAGGTTAGTTTATTAGGACAAGTGCATGACAGTAAGGTTAGTTAGGGTCAGATATTTATTTTATTATTTCTTTTTTTATTTCAGATAATGGTTGAAGAAGTGTGTCTTTAGTCGACGGTGAAAGATTGGATGGGTTTCGGCTGTTCTAACTGGGGTGGGTAGTTCATTCCACCATTGTGGGGCAAGGACTGAGAATAGATGACTTCTCTTTGATGACCCTCCCGGTCATGAGTCTACTTGCTTGGTTATCAAGGAAAATGCAGAGATTACCGATAGTTTTTAAATGTTTTTTTCTCAACTCAAGCATACAAACTTAACCACGTGCAGTTTTTACACTTAAAAAATAGGGCTGTCAATATTTTAAAATCTTTGTGTATGTTTACTTTCCTGAATCACATGCACCACAGGGAGAATAGTACAACAGTGACGTTACACAGGACGCGCTATGCACGCTTTGTTTGCCAACGTTAGATAGCAGTGTTGATAAGAAGGAGCCGTCTGCCAACAAAGATGTTGTTTCAACAAATGTATTCACAAAATGGATTACCATCCAAACGTTATTGAAGCCTCCTGTGACCAGTAAGTAGGTACTACGTACGTCTAACTTTTACTAACCACTTTTTCACCGCATCAATTTTGCGCAAATTGTTCTACGTTATATACATAAATGTGCGCCTAAAGTCACACATCAACGTTAGTAGGCTATAATAATCGATTATCTTCTGTCAGTCACTGCATCGATGCAGAATCGTCCACGTCGTGATGCATCTTAGAATCGAGAAATGTCCACACCCCTATTACACTGTTCGTTTTAGATTCAGATACAACTCTATTGCCTATATTTATGTCTTTCTACTATTACCCTGCCCATACCTCTACCTCCCCCCTCCCCCAGCTGCGCAGTACAGAGACATACGTTGGGAACAGAGACGATTGCGGTGCGAAGATGTGTTTTTGGGGAAACAAAAGCCTCTAACTGGAGTGTCCTCGGGGCGCTGCTCTCCTCCTTCATCTCTCTCTGCTCCCAGTTCAAAGGGAGCTTCATGAAACATTTACAGAAGCAGAGAGGGGTCTGCAGCTCCGTAGTATCTCCGCGGGACCGCAGGTTAATTCACCATAATTACCTGTAAGACCGTCCTCTATACATCTGCTCCCTTTCATATATCCTCTCCCTGTTCTGTCTCCCTGTTCCCGGTTTCTCTCTCTGTGCCTCTCTTCTTCTTCTTCTTCTCCATCACTTGCCGTCTTCTCCTCTCTCATCAGGAGATTTAAAAAAACACAACACAGAACTCAATCGTCTTCCGCCTCTCTAAGTTTCTGGCTGGATGGTCTTCCTCCCTCGAACCAAACAGCTCTGGCTTTCCTCCATCTTCATCTTGCTCTTTCAGACTAATAAAAACACAAAACATCGGGGAGCTCCAGTAGCTCACCACGTACCGCGAGTGCTATTTCAGCGCCGTGGACAACCGTGCTCGTCACGGATGTGGGGCTGAGCGCGTTCGAATCCCGGACGGCAGCCGTGCCTTTCCCAGAGTGTCTTCCCCCCCATCTGAACCCTTTCAGCCTGCTTCTGTCGGTCGAACTTGACCAAGTATGAATGCGATGAAAAAGCGATAAACGCTAAAAGAACCAGCTGACTGGTCAAAGTTTAAAAAAAAAAAAAAACACAAAACATCGCCTCAAGTTGGGACTCGACCCCCCTGTGAACTAACACCACTGTCACTACTGTCAATACTGCCAAGGCCCACACAGGATTTAAGAAAATCAGTTTTGAGGATTTGAAGAATTACTAAGCAATCATACTCAATCCCTAGCGCCTCATCCCTACAGAACTGCGTGGAAGAGAAATCTCTTCATGACATGCCGTGTACGTTTGAGGGAAATATGATGACTCGCTAATCAAAAGTAGCCGAAACCATCTGTCAAATGTTTATATGTGATGAAAGTTGAAAGACCGAAACAGATTGAAAGGGAGACTCCGCGATATCCTCCGGAATTAAGGCCATCGTGTGCTCAGCCTCGTCCTCGGGGAGGACAGATTCAGACGCCACGGGACTGACAGGGAGACGGGACTGACAGGGAGACGGGACTGATGGGGAGACGGGACTGACGGGGGAGACGTTACGGGACTGACAGGGAGACGGGACTGACAGGGAGACAGGACTGACAGGGAGACGGGACTGACAGGGAGACGGGACTGACAGGGAGACGGGACTGACAGGGAGACAGGACTGACAGGGAGACGGGACTGACAGGGAGACGGGACTGACAGGGAGACGGGACTGATGGGGAGACGGGACTGACAGGGAGACGGGACTGACGGGGGAGACGTTACGGGACTGACAGGGAGACGGGACTGACAGGGAGACGGGACTGATGGGGAGACGGGACTGACAGGGAGACGGGACTGACGGGGGAGACGTTACGGGACTGACCGGGAGACATTACGGGACTGATGGGGAGTAGAGGTCGAAGAGTAGGCCTATAATCGTCTGTTGGGTTTGTTTTGGTGTTATTATGGGATGGCGGCAGCATGCAGACACAACAAGACGCTGTACGTTAGCTTATCTCTTGCTAATGATCACGTCTAACTAACTGGCTCTTCTTCTTCCCAAAACAACAACACTCCGCTTCGACCAAGTTCAACCTTCTAGAGAGACGGACAAACCCTTCGGCCCGGTCCCAGAGGAAAAATGGACACGCGTCTACAACTGTAGATGGACGCGACGGATCTAAATCAAAAAGATAAAGAGGTATAAAAGAACTCTCCGTTGTTATCGCCTTGGAGGAACTGTGGAATCCAGCGCTCGACTAAACCCTCTCCCGACAGTAAATCATTCATCAGTCAGATCGGAGGCTACATAAGGGAGAGGCTTTGAAGTGCTGTCATTATGCCGTAAAACCAGAGCAAGGGGAGTCTTTCAGTTAATGAAATGAGCGCCGTTAATGGAACAGCCATTAGTGCTGGAATGTTGAGGGGAGTCCCCCGTGAGGGTCTGGGGAGCGTGAGGACGTCACATAAGGTGAGGCCAAGTTGGCGTAGAACCGACGGTCACCGGTCTCGTCCCCGTCTCTGTCTCTTTGAGAAGGGTAAGGTCAGGGGTAAGGTCTCTTTGAGAGGGGTAAGGTCAGGGGTAAGGTCTATTTGAGAGGGGTAAGGTCAGGGGTAAGGTCTATTTGAGAGGGGTAAGGTCAGGGGTAAGGTCTCTTTGAGAGGGGTAAGGTCAGGGGTAAGGTCTATTTGAGAGGGGTAAGGTCAGGGGTAAGGTCTCTTTGAGAGGGGTAAGGTCAGGGGTAAGGTCTCTTTGAGAAGGGTAAGGTCAGGGGTAAGGTCTCTTTGAGAGGGGTAAGGTCTCTTTGAGAGGGGTAAGGTCTCTTTGAGAGGGGTAAGGTCAGGGGTAAGGTCTCTTTGAGAGGGGTAAGGTCAGGGGTGAGGTCTCTTTGAGAGGGGTAAGGTCTCTTTGAGAGGGGTAAGGTCAGGGGTAAGGTCTCTTTGAGAGGGGTAAGGTCAGGGGTGAGGTCTCTCTGAGAGGAGTTTTCACGGCGGGTCAGCAAGTGCATCGCATTAGAACTGAACAGAGGAAAGTTGAGTAGATTAACCAGGAAGGAATGTAGTGAAACAGCCAGTAGAGCGACTTCCTGTTGGCGATATGGACCTGAGAGAGAGACTATATATATATATAGAGAGAGAGCGAGAGAGAGACCTGCCTGCCTGATGCCATGGCTGCTCTGCTGGAGGAGATAAGTCCAGGTTAGGAATGTCTCTGTTCCCCAGCCAGGGAGGGGGGAGGGGAGGGAGATGGAGAGAAGGCAGGAAGAGAGATTGGGAGTGGAGGAGAGAGGTGGGGAGAAGGAGAGAGGGAGAGAAGGAGGGAGGGAGAGAGGGAGGGAGGCAGAGATAAGAGGGAAGACAGGAAGGAGAGAAGAGGGGGAAGAAAGGATGGGGAAGGAGTGGAAGGAGAGAGAGAGAGAAAGAGGGAGAGAAAGAAGGGAGACAGAGAGAGAGAGACAGAGACAGAGACAGAGAGAGAGAGAGAGAGAGAGAGAGAGAGAGAGAGAGAGAGAGAGAGAGAGAGAGAGAGAGAGAGAGAGAGAGAGAGAGAGAGAGAGAGAGAGAGAGAGAGAGAATGAGCAAGTGAAAGGTGGTTCACAGCCCTCATCAAAAGAACCACCCTGAACCTAGGGCTGGGCGATATGGAAAAAAAAACAGATGTATGTTTATTTTGCAGCAATTCTTTGTCATTGCCGCCATCTTTAGTGTTACATCCCCTCACACTCCAGTTCTCAGGCTGCAGCTGGTTTAAAAGCTAAAGTAAACCGGCTTCTCTGCTGGCTGTGGCTCCAGGGGAGTTGAACAGTTCTGGCTCTGCTAGTTTATTTTCGATCTTTTGGCGCTTTTTTGGTGGACAAACCACCGCACATGTGCACCGTGACTCATGACTGGAGACTAGCTCTGCTAGCACACATAGCCTACTGTGTACAGACGGTTTCAAACTGTATTTTAAATTAGAAAGCAAACAAAATAAATGGACAAGAGAAAAATAAATCTCAATTTGGTCAGTATTGTCATTTGGACAAGCAAAGCCATTACTTTAAGTTGCAGGCAAGAAAGACAAGTCTGTCCACTGTCTCTGGTTTTAAAACTATTTCGATATTTGTTATCGATTATTAAAATATATAGAGATATTTATCGTTATCGTTATAATGCCCATCCCTACCTGAATCCCACCCTCATAGATAACTCTCGCCCCGTCTCTCGCCCTGTCTCTCTCTAAATCACTGGAACATGCCGTATCCAACCGGCTCACTGATCATCTGTTACAGAATGACCTCCTGGCTGTCAGGCTTCAAGACCGGTCACTCCACAGTGACAGCCCTCACAGCTGTCACAGAGGCTCTTCACACAGCCAGAGCGAAGGGCCTCTCCTCTGTCCTGATTCTCCTGGACCTGTCGGCGGCCTTCGACATGGTCAACCACCAGATCCTCCTCACTTCGACATGGTCAACCACCAGATCCTCCTCACTTCGACATGGTCAACCACCAGATCCTCCTCACTTCGACGTGGTCAACCACCAGATCCTCCTCACTTCGACGCGGTCAACCACCAGATCCTCCTCACATCGCTTGCAGGAACGGCAGTTGCAGGTTCTGCACTGGCATCGCCCCCGCCCCCCTACAGAGGGGTGTCCCCCAGGGCTCTGTCCTTGGACTCCTCCTCTTCTCTCTCTCTAAACGAAATATCACTTCACATGTCTTCTTATACCACTGCTATGTTGATGACCCTTAACTCTTCCTCTCTGCTAGCTGGTCTACAGACTAACGCTCTGCTAGCTGGTCTATAGACTACCGCTCTGCCAGCTGGTCTATAGACTAACGCTCTGCTAGCTGGTCTACAGACTACCGCTCTGCTAGCTGGTCTACAGACTACCGCTCTGCTAGCTGGTCTACAGACTAACGCTCTGCTAGCTGGTCTACAGACTACCGCTCTGCCAGCTGGTCTATAGACTAACGCTCTGCTAGCTGGTCTACAGACTACCGCTCTGCTAGCTGGTCTACAGACTACCGCTCTGCTAGCTGGTCTACAGACTAACGCTCTGCTAGCTGGTCTACAGACTACCGCTCTGCCAGCTGGTCTATAGACTAACGCTCTGCTAGCTGGTCTACAGACTACCGCTCTGCTAGCTGGTCTACAGACTACCGCTCTGCTAGCTGGTCTACAGACTAACGCTCTGCTAGCTGGTCTACAGACTAACGCTCTGCTAGCCAGTGTTAATTTTGTTGACTAAATTGATGACGAAAGATGTTCGTCAACGAAGGTTTTTTTCACGACGACAACGAGACGTGACGTCACGTTATTGAATACCATGTGACGCTAACGAGACTAAATAGTTTATTAAATATCGTTGACCACAACTGAGCACACAAAAATGTAATTTACAAAAACCAGGACGAAATTTCTCTTCATGTATGTTGATATTGTTGACTAAAACAAGACGAGACAAACTAATTATAACTTTTCTTAATGCCATCGTCCCGACAGAACAGTGTGACGGCTGACGGGAGCTCTGTGTTATTAGCATTAGCCTGGAGCTATTTGAAAAGCTAGTTTTAGCTGAACGTTACCTTGGCTAAAGTTGGGACTATTCATAATCCAGCTGCAGACCTGCAAGCAAAGTACAGCAAGTTGGCAAAGGAGTATTCCAAGGTAAATCACTTATTCACCACATTGTTTGTATTTCCATCTAGCTCGCGTTAGCTAGTGGCTAACCTAGCTCACGCTAACGTGGCTAACTAATCGAACTCTTGCACACAATTAATGACATAATGCAGACAGCCATACCGGTGACAATGTTTAGCTTTTAGTGCCAAATGATAAGAGTCTGAGGCGGAGTCTCAAAAGAGAATGTTGAATATTTATTTTGCATTAAAAATCACAACAGATCCTCTGCTAGGAGCTAACTGAACCGGAGCCTGCTGGATAGGAAGTGCGCAACAACGTTTAACGTCCGTGTGGAACCAATGTGCCAACAACCATTCTGTGGGTGAACTCATTGAGCTTAGTTGTCAATTAATGATACTAATACTAATCTATACAATCACCTGCTGTTTGTAAATAAATACCATTACTTTCTAGTTATTACTAAAAAATCTAAATGTAGGAGTCGCTGTCCACAACGTCCAGATTACCACCCATCGACTTCCACCCTCTAACTCTGCCAATTGAGTTAGTATGACGGCTGGCCCAAGCCGGAGGCAACGCCGACAGCCGGAGTCGAACCCGGTGTCTCTTGCATTGGTGATGAGCGCAATGTCCACTGCGCCACCCAGCCGCCCCGCTTTAAGATGCTTTCTATAAATAGATTTGTCAAAAACAAGTGCTCGAGCGTTATGAGAGTTCTGGATCTGGGAATCCTGCCCCTCCCTACTTATTATAGGCTGTAGTTAGACAAACCTGGCATGCCTGAGCCCTGAGCCGTCTGTCTCTCTGTGTGTCTGTCTGTCTGTCTCTCTCTCTGTCTCTCTGTGTGTCTGTCTCTCTGTGTGTCTGTCTCTCTGTCTGTCTCTGCCTGTCTTGTCTCTCTGTCTGTATCTGCCTGTCTCTCTCTCTCTCTCGGTCTCTCTCTCTCTGTCTGTCTCTCTGCCTCTCTGTCCGTCTCTCTGTCTGTATCTCTGTCTCTCTCTCTCTGTCTGTCTGTCTCTCTGTCGCTCTCTCTGTCTCTCTGTGTGTCTCTCTGTATGTCTGTCTGTGTGTCTCTCTGTCCGTCTCTCTGTCTGTCTCTCTGTCTGTCTCTCTGTCTGTCTCTCTGTCTGTATCTCTGTCTCTCTCTCTCTGTCTGTCTCTCTATCCGTCTGTCTCTCTGTCTGTATCTCTGCCTCTATCAATTCAATTCAATTCAATTCAAATGGCTTTATTGGCATGACGAACTTCTACATGTTGCCAAAGCAATATATTTTTTTGTATTTTATTTTTTTATAATTTTTTAAACAAACACATAAACAAACATGACAACACACGATAAGATATACAAGCATTAGTTGTCAGTGCACATCCAATGAAATCACATTTTAGTTAATTGTCTTATATAGGATATACCCCTAATACCTGTTATCTAAAAACCTACACACATATGCTCCAGCTCGTACCCCCCCCTTCCGGACCCCCCATTGGATAATCCATCCATTTTCCCTCGCTCCTAACCAGACATTACCATTATATGCTAGCTTTTATTTTCTCCACCACTTCTAACCACAATGTCATTTTGGATTCATTGAGACCCAAAATTCTTGCTGTAGATATTTCTTGATAGATCACATCGAGATATGTAATAATCCAGACCTTTCGGCAAATTTTTTCCGGTTGGAACCATCGTGATGCTATCAGCTTTTTAGCCACTGTGATACCCGATAAAACCAATCTCTTTAGCTGTGTACTGCATACTCAAAAACATCATTCAGCAGTAGTACAGAGGGGTGTACAGGTATATTCCAATTTAAGAGGTTTGATAGTTGCTGGGTCACCTCTTTCCAGAATATCTTAACTGGTGGGCAGTCCCAGTACATGTGCATAAATGTCCCCTCGTCCCCATTTGTACATAAGGAGCATTTGGAGTCTTGTATAAGACCCATTTTTTTCAGTCTTATAGGAGTCAAGTATGTCCTGTGAATATAGTTAAGATTGATTTGTTGATGGTCCGGGTTCCTTGATG
>NC_140166.1:145852258-145997258 GCF_963971535.1 Notolepis coatsorum | reverse complement strand
CAGAGGACCAGTCCAGACCAGCAGCAGTATGTTTGACTGGAGAGGAGCTCAGAGGACCAGTCCAGACCAGCAGCAGATCGACTGGAGAGCAGCTCAGAGGACCAGTCCAGACCAGCAGCAGTATGTTTGACTGGAGAGGAGCTCAGAGGACCAGTCCAGACCAGCAGCAGTATGTTTGACAGGAGAGGAGCTCAGAGGACCAGTCCAGACCAGCAGCAGTATGTTTGACTGGAGAGAAGCTCAGAGGACCAGTCCAGACCAGCAGCAGTATTTTGTTGCTCGATGCGCTAAATAAGGCTGCAGCCACATTGATCCGTCAATAAACGGATAGAAATTGATGAATTGATGGTTGTTTTTAAATTGCCACATAAGGTCAACGCTGTTCAACAAATGGATACTAGTAATTAAAAATGTATTAAGAACAGACTTAGACGGACAGACACAGTGGATCAATGTAGCCGTACAACGTTAAACATCAAAGTAAACGCTCTACAGATATTGAGCGTAATTCTGTAAAAATAAATGTCATTTTGTAATATCAGTGTTGTCATGAGTTTATTAGTCATGGGGAATTTCCCATCACCGCGGCAACCACCCTACCAAACACTTGTGACACTGGAAGAAAAGGTTACATCTGTTCCAGACACAGTGTCAGTGTTGCATTCCACATGGAAACCATGCGTAGGATTATGTTTTTTTCCAGTCTCTCTCTCTCTCTCACACACACACACACACGTGCACACACACACACACACACACACACTGACCCCAGGCTGACCTCTCCAGACTGACCTCAGACTGACCTCTCCAGACTGACCTCAGACTGACCCAGGGCTGTACGCTAAGCTTTTTCACTAGGGGTACAGGTGCCCCTAAATGAAAAATGTAGGCACAGAATCTTTTTTTAAATAACAATTTTACCATTATAGATAGTGTATCTGTGTGTAAGTGTGTGTATGTCTGTATAGTGTGTGTGTGTGTGTGTGTGTGTGTGTGTGTGTGTGTGTGTGTGTGTGTGTGTGTGTGTGTGTGTGTGTGTGTGTGTGTGTGTGTGTACAGCTAGTGGTGTGTGAGTATGTGCACTAGAACAGTGAAGTGGTGGGGGGGGGGGGGGAGATGCCCTCTGGGAGGCGACAGGACTGACTCAGTGAGACAGCAGGCAGATTAATATTGTCCTCTAATCTCCCAACTCCACTCTAAAATAAAATGAATCATTGTGGAAAGAAAATAATAAAATAAAATGCGTAGCAGGACAGACTGTGTGTGTGTGTGTGTGTGTGTGTGTGTACGTGCGTACTGTGTGTGTTAGGGATGGGTACCGTTCACATTTGAACCGATACGGTACCGGTACCTGTGAATCGATACCGGTACCCAACGGTACCTTTTTTCGGTACTTTAATCTCTAAAAATGTAATACTGACTTAAAATCCTATTACCTTGACGATTAAAAGCCTCCCCAACAGTAATCCAATGGCTGGTATTGATATACTGCACGCTAACGGAGCTAACCGGACACTAAAGCTAACCGGACACTAAAGCTAATATAATGACTTCCTTTCTGGGGGGTTTCAAAATAAAAGAGCGACATCTATAGCAGCGGAATACGTTTATTTTGTACATTATCTAATGTTAACACGAACCTAAACTAACTTTAGGTTAGTTGTAACGTTAGTTTAGGTTCGTGTTAACGTTAGATAACGTACAAAATAAACGTATTCCGCTGCTATAGACGTCGCTCTTTTATTTTGAAACCCCCCAGAAAGGAAGTCATTATATTAGCTTTAGTGTCCGGTTAGCTCTGTTAGCGTGCAGTATATCAATACCAGCCATTGGATTACTGTTTTCTAAATTGGGGAGGCTTTTAATCATCAAGGTAAGCGGATTTTAAGTCATGGTATCCATAAACTTCAATCGGTTCGGATCCTTTGAATGAATGAGAATGTCAACAATCACGACGACACGTTGAAATCACTGACTGCGCTCAGAGAGGAGTGGTTAGGCAAAAAAATATTCAGAGTATATTTGCTTATAAAACGTAATTGTCTAATTCAATTATTTTTTATTTCTCCACGTGGTGAATACACAGGTCACAACATGTTTACATGAACGTTTTGGAGTTGTATTTGGAGTGTATTTCGTATACAGTGTAAGGGAACGTCAGGCTCCGGATCTCCCCCACTTCCAGTGATGAAGCTCCGGATCTCCCCCACTATCAGTGATGAAGCTAAGCTACGCTAACGGAGCGACTGAGACAAAAAAGGTATGTATCTTCTTGTCTAACTCCAGGGAAGATGTTAAATAAGCTAATTTCCCAAAATGTTGGAGTTTTCCTTTAAGTGTTAAGTTGGGAATGTATTTATGTATGGTTAAGTGTTTACTTTAAATTATGTTACATTCACTAGCCCTCACTAGCCCACATTTAAAGTAGCCACAAGAGAGTAATTATCTTTGTACATTGCATAGATTTTAGAGTGGTATGATGCATAATTGGTAGAGTAAATTAATTAACTTTAACACATTGGATGCCACGGACGCTTTTTGTCGTTAGTTCATGCCGACCTTTGAGTTTGCCGTTTATTTTTTTATTGGCGATTTATTTATTGGTTTATTTGAAAACGATTCATAAATAGGCCGAAAAATGACAACGTTTTTGTGTATGCTAGAATATTCCAGTAAATGCCGTTTATCACGGAATCTATATATTTTCCTTGAAAACGAGGGCTTTTCAAAATGCTATAAAACGAAAATGAACCGATAAAAAAACAATCCGTTTCGACAATGTTGACTGCAAACAAGTCATTGATAAACGACAGGCAGATTAGACACATAGCCATAATTTAGGAGAGAGATTATGCGTTCACAACGCTATCATTGAAGTGGGTGCTAGCATTCAACAGGATTTCCAATGTTAAATGGCTGGCACTCAAACTGTTAAACTTCCAATGTGTATTTTATTTCCTGTATTTTTCTGTTTTGTTCTAAAGGTTTTTTACCTAAATTGCTAATTGCCAAATGCAAATAGTAGAACCATATAAAGACCATCTACTGGCAAAAAATGGCTGAAGTAGGAAGGAATGCAAAAAACCTTTGAATATCAATAAATGGAGAAAGAAGGTCATTCTTGACTCTCGGTCTGGTTCTTGAGTGAAATCCAGTTAACCCTTCGGGTGAGCGAGCAAACATCCTTCCAAGTTGGGGATAGAGCACAAGGTCAATATTCAACAAACGCATACAACTTGACAGACCATGTCATGCTAACGTGACTAAATAGTTAATTAAATATCGTTGACCACAACTGAGGACACAAAAATGTAATTTACAAAAACCAGGACGAAATTTCTCGTCATGTATGTTGATATTGTTGACTAAAACAAGACGAGACAAAATAATTATAACTTTTCATCGTCCCGAGTAGAGCAGTGTGACGGGGAGCTCTGTTATTAGCATTAGCTGAAGAGCTATTTGAAAAGCTAGTTTTAGCTTAACGTTACCTTGGCTAAAGACTATTCATAATCCAGCTGCAGACCTGCAAGCAAAGTACAGCAAGTTGGCAAAGGAGTATTCCAAGGTAAATCACTTTTTCACCAGTAACGTTACATTGTTTGTATTTCCATCTAGCTCGCGTTAACTAGTGGCTAACCTAGCTCATGCTAACGTGGTCACTGATCGACCTCTCGCACACAATTAATGACATGTTGCGGACAGCCATACCAGTGACAATGTTTAGCTTTTAGTGCCAAATGATAAGAGTCTGAGGCGGAGTCTCAAAAGAGAATGTTGAATCAGAACAGAGCCTCTGCTACTACAGTAGCTAACCTAAACGGAGCCGACTGGAAGTGACAACGTGTAACCTCTGTGCGGAACCAATGTGCCAACAACCTTTCCGTGGGTGAACTCATTGAGCTTAGTTGTCAATTAATGATACTAATACTAATCTATACAATCACCTGTTGTTGAATAAATACCATTACTTTCTAGTTATTACTAAAAAACAATATAAAACAGTAGCTGTAAAAAAGAAAAGAAAAAAAAGTTTTATAATTTATATAATAAAGTTTTTTTTTTATGTATGCACTGGTATCGGATCAGTATAACCAGACCTAGACCACCTCTAACTCTAACCCCTAACCAGACCTAGACCACCTCTAACTCTAACCCCTAAGTTAGGGTTGTGACTTAGAGGTGGTCTAGGTCCGGATAGGGGTTAAGAGTTGGTCTAGCCCTTTACATCCATCTATCTAAATAATAATAATAAATTATAATGAATGCTTAACTACCCCTAAGTTACCCTAACCGGACCTAGACCACCACTAACTCTAACCACTAACCAGACCTCTTCCATGTGGCACTTTAACACTGACCTCAGAATGTGATTTTATATGTTTTTATGCAAGCAGATTGCAATCAGTGTGTACTACTACTAGTACTACTGTGTGTTCTGTTTACTTAGTTTACAGTATCCTGTTATAGAATAAACCGCTGCCAGACACAGCAGAGAGAGAGAGAGGACAGACATGACAGAGAGGACAGACACAGCAGAGAGAGGACAGACATGGCAGAGAGAAAGGAAAGACACAGCAAACAGAAGACAGACAGAGTTCAGCGTTGACTCTCTGGTCGGAAACAACGTCACCACATCCGTAATGCTCTCTTTGATGCATACATTGGACCATGTCTACACCAACATATACTGTAGGAGCAACAATACATTGGACCATGTCTACACCAACATATACTGTAGGAGCAACAATACATTGGACCATGTCTACACCAACATATACTGTAGGAGCAACAATACATTGGACCATGTCTACACCAACATACTGTATACTGTAGGAGCAACAATACATTGGACCATGTCTACACCAACATATACTGTAGGAGCAACAATACATTGGACCATGTCTACACCAACATATACTGTAGGAGCAACAATACATTGGACCATGTCTACACCAACATATACTGTAGGAGCAACAATACATTGGACCATGTCTACACCAACATATACTGTAGGAGCAACAATACATTGGACCATGTCTACACCAACATATACTTCCTGTGTATCACTTCTGCCGCCGACTCAGATTCCCCCAGGACCCTAGGTTAAAAAATAAATACGCAATTTAAATATTTAAATTAAAATATTTCTGACACGTTTTTTTCCATTAACTAAAAATAGACAAAAATGTCATCCGTTTTCGTCGACTAAATCTAGACTAAAACAAAAAAGACAAAATTGAGACAAAAACTGACTAAGACTAAAATGCTCAGACATCTAGTTGACTAAAACTGACTAAATGAAAAATAAATGAAGATGACTAAATATGATGAACGAAAAAGGAGCACTTGACTTGACACATGACTAAGACTAAAACTAAAATGAAAATAGCTGCCAAAATTAACACTGCGTCCACGTCCCACCTCACGTACAGACCGCCTCCCGTACAGACCTATAGGACGCTGCATCCACGTCTAGCCTCCCGTACAGACCTATAGGACGCTGCATCCACGTCTAGCCTCCCATATAGACCTATAGGACGCTGCATCCACGTCTAGCCTCCCATATAGACCTATAGGACGCTGCATCCACGTCTAGCCTCCCATATAGACCTATAGGACGCTGCATCCACGTCTAGCCTCCCATATAGACCTATAGGACGCTGCATCCACGTCTAGCCTCCCATATAGACCTATAGGACGCTGCATCCACGTCTAGCCTCCCATATAGACCTATAGGACGCTGCATCCACGTCTAGCCTCCCATATAGACCTATAGGACGCTGCATCCACGTCTAGCCTCCCATATAGACCTATAGGACGCTGCATCCACGTCTAGCCTCCCATATAGACCTATAGGACGCTGCATCCACGTCTAGCCTCCCATATAGACCTATAGGATGCTGCATCCACGTCTAGCCTCCCATATAGACCTATAGGACGCTGCATCCACGTCTAGCCTCCCATATAGACCTATAGGACGCTGCATCCACGTCTAGCCTCCCATATAGACCTATAGGACGCTGCATCCACGTCTAGCCTCCCATATAGACCTATAGGATGCTGCATCCACGTCTAGCCTCCCATATAGACCTATAGGACGCTGCATCCACGTCTAGCCTCCCATATAGACCTATAGGATGCTGCATCCACGTCTAGCCTCCCATATAGATCTTTTTTTTTGTATCCACTTTTTCTTCCATTTTTTCTATTTGTCTCCCATCCCAATTTTCATATCGTCCAATTCAACCCTCCCCTGTCTTCGAACGTTGTTTCTTGCCTCCCACAAGCCGGCTGCAATGTGGACTAAGTCATACATAGCACGAGTCCCCTCCGATACTCGAGGTAACAGCCGTTGCATCTTTTCACCTGCACGGCTCGATCTTTCAGCGTCGGGGGTCTGGGCTTTGGAGGGGCCCCGCCCCCGTCGCTTCTTGATTCTACTGCGCAGGCGCACCAACCGACCTGTAGGAGTCGCTGTCCACAACGCCCGATCCCCACCCTTCAGTTTCCCTCCCCGTAATACGGCCAATGTGTATTAGTGTGGACGACCAGCTAAACTGAAAGCAATGTGGAGAGCGGGGCTCGAACAGGAGGCATCCTGTTCGAGCCCAGTCTCCAGCATTCGTTGCGAGCGCCTTGCCCACTGCGCCACATAGCCGCCCTCCTCCCATATAGACCTATAGGATGCTGTGTCCACGTCTAGCCTCCCATATAGACCTATAGGACGCTGCGTCCATGTCCCGCCTCCCGTATAGTAGAGCCCGTAATAGTGCTGGCCGATTAATCCAGTTTCAATTGAATTTACGATAATATCGTCTTCCCACGATCACAAGATAATCGAGATAAAATGATTATTACACCACATGCCGTGCTGCTGTCATTTTGTCTTGTGTTGTAAATGCAGCGCACCCTTCCTTCACAGCGATGAGCGATTAGATTAGGTCAGATTCAAATGTTGTACAGTACAACGAAAAGAAGTATGGCCTCCACCAAGAGAGAAAATATAACTGTAAAGTGCAACAGTAATATACAATGTACAGGTGATTAAACTGGGTATTAATACATATAAATTAGTAGTACTGACTGAGTAATAGTGAGTTGTAGTATTATTATGTACAGTGACAGGTATAAAGACACTATGGTAGTAAAGTCATACTGGTAGTATTAATATGTACAGTGATACAGGTATAAAGACACTATGGTAGTAAGTCATACTGGTAGTATTAATATGTACAGTGATACAGGTATAAAGACACTATGGTAGTAACAAGTCATACTGGCCAGCAGTGTAACTAGTAAGATATCACTCAACAGATACTATGATGGGGGTCTCGCACCAAAACCACAATAGCCTTTTTGATAGTTTCATTTTCACATCTAAAATAACAGTGTTGCTCGTCTCTGATTCAGCCTACTTGTCTGTGTCAAGAGTAACTGGGTCAAAAGCAGACAACCACCAAGGAGTCTGGCAAGACGCTCCGATGTCATCCCCCACTGAAAGCCGGGAGTGAGGAGGTTGATCATCAGATCATATCCAGAGATGATTATCTCCATTTTTCTTTCAGATCGCCCTAATTCAGCCTAGCCTATATTATTTACCAACCAATTTGTTGTTCAGCTCAATCTCTGAGCAGAATACAATTCTACAACATCATTTTTTATTTGATTTGATTTTTATTTGTCTCGAACATAGAAACATAAAACAAGTTTAAAAAACAAAAAGGTAAATAGTCAAAGACTATTTCCATACAATAAGTGTTCGAGAAGGAACAGGGGGAAGTAAAACAACTTATCAAGCCCTGCCCCTTCCTTACAATATTTGACATTATAATTTAATAAAAATAATTTATTTATTTAATCATCATAGGTAGTAGTCATGCAATCTCTATACAGTAATACAACTCTGTACATACATCTGAATAGCACTACACTTAGTAGTACTGATTTGTATATGTTGTACTCAGTTTAATCACCTGTGTATATTGTATATTACTATTGTACATCACTGTTACATTTGCACTCTGGTTGGATGCCAAACTTATTTTCATTGCACTGTACTTGTGCTTAAGGCTGAGACCACTTATCGATAATTATCGATAACTGCGTGAAAAAGTGGCGATCGATTTTTTTTGCATGTGTAAAAAAAAATATATATATATATAATGGGGGAAATAAGTATTGAACACATCAGCATTTTGTCCCGTAAATATATTTCCAATGTGGCCATTCAAGTGAAATTTTCACCAGACTTTGGTATTAACTCAGGGAATCCAGACAAAAAATCTAAACATTAAAGTCCATACGTAGCTTTATCGATATTAGCATATAAACAAGAATTGTGAGGTTTTGGAGTCTTAAAACGTAGAAATAAAAAAAACATGAGGGGGAGAGAGGGAAAAACGCGTCCTACTCCCTGCTCACCATACCGGAAGTCCGATATATATATATATTTTAAATACTTTAGTTTATACTATACTAAAATACGAGGTCTTGTGGCATGTTTTAGTTAAAACATCCCCATTTCATGTAAATTCTGTTGAATTGCAACTCTGCACTGTGCATTCAACATGCAGTGCACTCCCCCATCACATCCAGAGACCAGACTATAACATGAGAAGGATCACTGTGTTTTGAATGGGGACATCTGTAACACTAAAGATGGCGGCAACGACAAAGAATTGCTGCAAAATAAACATACATTTGTTGTTTAAATAATAATAAAAAAAAAATATATATTATTATAAAAACTATTTTAATACAAATATCGATATTATCGATAATTCTTTCCCGATTTATCGTCTCAGCCTTAATAATACATTTGAATCTAATCTAATCTACACATTTCACTGAAGCAGAGGTCAGAGGTCACTGGGCTGTAGTGGGAGGAGGTGCAGCAGAGGTCAGAGGTCACTGGGCTGTAGTGGGAGGAGGTGCAGCAGAGGTCAGAGGTCACTGGGCTGTAGTGGGAGGAGGTGCAGCAGAGGTCAGAGGTCACTGGGCTGTAGTGGGAGGAGGTGCAGCAGAGGTCACTGGGCTGTAGTGGGAGGAGGTGCAGCAGAGGTCAGAGGTCACTGGGCTGTAGTGGGAGGAGGTGCAGCAGAGGTCACTGGGCTGTAGTGGGAGGAGGTGCAGCAGAGGTCAGAGGTCACTGGGCTGTAGTGGGAGGAGGTGCAGCAGAGGTCACTGGTGAGAGAAAACGGGGTTTATTCAATGTATGTGATGTATAGATTGGGGGGAGATGGTAGCATGTAACGGTGCCAGAGAGGTCGAAGTGCATGCTGATGGTGGAAGCAGGAGACGGTGGTTCAGTAGAGCAGGGTAATTGTGAGCACCACACTGAGCAGGGCCGAATGTTGACATTCCTTGTAAGAACACATTGATAGCGAGTGTGGGCCCAGAGAGCAGGGCGGAGAGAGGTTCATCTTAATGAAACAGTAATGAAACGTTTTGAAATGTGTGAAAGGTTATTAGCAGTTGTCATGACAGCGCCGCATGACAACCAGGAGAGGGGCGGGGGTCGTCGTTGCTATGACGAAGATCTATAAGTCGAACAGTGTTTTCCGGGTGTAAGGCAGACCAAGAGCGACTAGGACTGAGATCACACAGAAGATACTCTCTCCTCTCATCACGGAGAGGGGGGGGGGGGGGGGAGGAAGGATGCCACATCATCATTAGCTTCGGCTAACGCAAGGAGGGTTTAGGCTAAAGACCAGGCCTGACCACCATTGGACTGAATAGCAGAAGGACGATAGACTGAACACACCGAAAGATCATTAGAATAGATCTTACAAGGACAATACAATCTGTTAACATCTGAGCTGAGGCTTCTGTTTATAGAAATAAACAACGCTTTTCCTTGTAAGGTAGTACATTGTCGAAGTGTCGAATTCTTACAAAGGTGGAGAATTATTATGGTTTGCGGATCGCACAAACGGGGAGAGATAAGGATTTTATCAGCCAGTATAGGAGACGTCAGGACCATTAAAATTACACAACGCAGAGGAATTGGATGGAGAGAGGATAACACAAGAAGACGTGATACTGGCCAGATTGATCAGAATCTAACACTGGGCTGCTGTAGTGGGAGGAGGTGCAGCATAGGTCAGAGGTCACTGGGCTGTAGTGGGAGGAGGTGCAGCAGAGGTCACTGGTTTCCCCGAAGCCTGTTTTTGGGATTCGAACTTCGTCAGGGTTTTTCGAACGGACGTTCGAACCTTTGTTTTTAATTAAAAAAAATAATAATAATAATAATAATTTCTAATATTATTTTTATATATATAAATATCCTCAAACTTAATCCTCAATTTGAATAAAGTGATTAACCTGATTAAATGTCTTTTTTTATTAAATCAACTGTCCAGCCCCAAACCCAGCCCAGGGAGAAGCCGGAGCCCAACTAAATCAATTTTCTTTAATGAATATAACTCATCAGTTTTTAATACTATAATATTAGTGTAGCCTAATCTTTATCTGCAACTGTGAAGAAAAACCCCATTGGTTTAAACAGAATGAATAGAAAAAAAAAAAAAAAAAAGTTATTAAAACTTTTAAATTCGAATGTTGATTTATAATTTGAATGCCAACGTAACAAACGAAGGTTCGAAGGTTTGGCCTCAGCCCTAGTGGGAGAAGGTGCGTGGGAACATAGCTCGGAGACATAAAAACAATCTGCACCAAGAATGTAACAGTGTGATTTAGGCCTCTCTGAAATGCCACGTTTAACAACCCGCCTGCCTCCGTAACCTTTTAAACGTGAAACTCGAGCTGCTTTTTGCACGGTGTTGACAGAATGGCGCCGACACGCTGCATAATAAACTGTAAATCTGATGTCTCATAAACCCACAATAAACACCGGGAAGCCGCCCGCATTTTCCATCTCATCACATTTAGACTGTGGGGGAAACCTGTGTACAGATATTACCCAGTATAACTAAGTACTGGGACATGATTACCCAGTGTAACTATAATAATAATAATAATAATAATAATAATAATAATAATAATAATAATAATAATAATAATAATAATAATAATAATAATAATAATAATAATAATAATAATAATGCAGGACCTGTCGCAGAGGTCTTTAATTGGCATGCAACGACACTCAATGTTAGCGGCACACAGCGGTTAGTTAGCACACACACACACCGGAACACACACGCATGCATTGTTCGTAGGATTGCTGATGCGATACTCCTCTGCGCTTAACCCATCCGGTCGTCCTTCCCCCCCAAGGGCAGCCGGGAGCAGACGAGGGCTGTGGCGTGAGCCACGCCCGGGGACCATCCAAGTGCTCCTGCCAGTCTTCGGCAAGGACGCGACAGCGTTAGCAATCTGTTGTTGTGCATGTTTTTCCATTGGGTTTATCTTATCGGGGGGGGGGGGACCCTTGCGAGCACGGGAAGAACATGCAAACTACACACAGAAAGGCCTGGGAGATACCCCACCTGGGTACCTGGCATCATGGAAACCTGGTCCCCAAGCGGGAATCGAACCCTGGACCTTCTTGCTGTGAGGCGACAGTGTTAACCACTACACCACCGTGGACATGATTATAAATATTACTAGGGATGCACGATAATTATCGGGCCGATATCAGCAATTATGACGTCATCCCGATAAACCTGATACAATTATTGATAGCTCCGATAATATATAAAATATTTTTTGGTTAAAATATGGATTGGGATGAAGGGCGTTTGTTTTTACTGTAGGCTCCTCCCGTTTGCCAGTACTGTGGTACGACTGATAGCGTGTGGTTTAGGAAGAGGCCGTTTTACACAAATCCAGCGCTCCCTTTCTCATGCCTGGCTGTGACGTAGTCACGGAACTTTCAGAAGCAGCACAGAAAGTAAACAAAGATGGCGTCGTCGGTAGTGTGGGACTTTTTCAAAGTTTCAGAGGAAAACAGTTTGCTTGCTATTTGTAATAAATGCAGAAGTTCCACGAGGAGGGAAAAGGGCAACAAGCTATAACACATCCAATAAGTCACCTGAAACATCACCACCGCTATGATGGTGTGTTAAACGCCTACAACGACGCCGAGCAGCTAAAGCAGCTGCGAATCCAAAGCCATCTGCAAAGGAACCGAGTCGCATGCGAGAAGGCAGAGATGCTAATCTTCATTAAAGAAAATCTCCCACTGATCCGACCAGAATTAAAAAAAAAACTGTAGAAGAGTTACAAACAAAAATAACAATACAGGGTCAAACGTGAATCTATCTGTCTCTCCCCCTCTCTCGCTCTCTTTGAGAAAAAAACGAAAACAATTGAAAGTTTGAAACCTCAATGCTTTAGTAGTTTAGTGGGAAAAAAAGGATTGGATTATGGATTATTATAAGTAATATAATTAATCCTTTGTTCTGTAAAATGACTGTTTGTTACTGTGTGGAACTTGTTTTTGATACTGTGAGGAATGCACTTTTTCAGTTTGTATACTTTGTTTACATAGAGACATATCTGACTGTCCGATTTTACCTGCCAGTATTGAATTTGAATCCCAGGCTTATGCAAAGATTTGCAACAGTTCTGTAATTGTTGCATTCTGTGGCTCTTCCGGTCTTTGGGATCGGAATGAACATTGATTTTAGGAAATCATTTGGAATATTTCCTGAGTTATAGATGTTGTTTACCAGTTTCACAAGGAGCTCGATGCATCTGTCACCAGAGTTCTTAATCAGTTCAGCAGGGATCTCATCCTCGCCGGGCGATCTGTCCGTGGCCAGTGACTTCACAGCCTCTTCAACTTCTTTTTTCGTGATCTGGACTTTTTCTATCTCTTCTAGACTAATTCCTGTGTCTGATGTTCTGTTCTGGTCTTTGTATAGTGTTTCCACATACTCTGCCCATCTATTGATTATTTCCTTCTCGTCAAGGAGCAGTTTTCCTTCTTTGTCTCTGACACCTTGGGTTGTTTTATTCCTCTTCCTTGTTAGGTTGTGATTGTGATTGGTCAATAGCGCTCTGTTGCCCCTAACAGCGGTCATTATTGCGCGTTACCAGTTATCGAGAAATAATTTACCGCTGCTAGGGGTAACGGAGCGCTATTGACCAATCACAATCAAGTATTTTGGCGAATGTTAAAACGCCATGTAATAAATATATATATATCATCGGTTATCGGTATCGACCTTGAGGAGCATCGGTATCGGGGTCAAAAAATCAATATCGTGCACCCCTAAATATTACCCAGTATAACTAACTACTGGACATGATTATAAATATTACCCAGTATAACTAACTACTGGACATGATTATAAATATTACCCAGTATAACTAACTACTGGACATGATTACTTTTAATAATTTTGTTTTGCAATAATAATTGTTTTTGTATGTTTTTTTTTGTGTGGACCCCAGGAAGACTAGCAGGTTGGTATGGCACCAGTTAATGGGAATCCGTAATCAAATCAAATCAATTATAAATATTACCCAGTATAGGTAGGTTAAACGTCTGTAGTGTGGTAGTGAAAGGGTTAACCTCCTGTAGTGTGGTTGTGAAAGGGTAAACCCTTTGTCATGTGGCAGTGAAAGGGTTAGCCTTCTGTATTGTCACAGTGAAAGGGTTAACCCTTTGTCGTGTGGCAGTGAAAGGGTTAACGTTGTTGTGCTCCAGTCTTGGGAACAAGGCCAAGTCCATTCGCTGCCCAGTCACACTGTTAGATGCCACCCTCTGCCCAGTCACACTGTTAGATGCCACCCTCTGCCCAGTCACACTGTTAGATGCCACCCTCTGCCCAGTCACACTGTTAGATGCCACCCTCTGCCCAGTCACACTGTTAGATGCCACCCACTACCCAGTCACACTGTTAGATGCCACCCTCTGCCCAGTCACACTGTTAGATGCCACCCTCTGCCCAGTCACACTGTTAAATGCCACCATCTGCCCAGTCACACTGTTAGATGCCACCCTCTGCCCAGTCACACTGTTAGATGCCACCCTCTGCCCAGTCACACTGTTAGATGCCACCCTCTGCCCAGTCACACTGTTAGATGCCACCCTCTGCCCAGTCACACTGTTAGATGCCACCCTCTGCCCAGTCACACTGTTAGATGCCACCCTCTGCCCAGTCACACTGTTAGATGCCACCCTCTGCCCAGTCACACTGTTAGATGCCACCCTCTGCCCAGTCACACTGTTAGATGCCACCCTCTGCCCAGTCACACTGTTAGATGCCACCCTCTGCCCAGTCACACTGTTAGATGCCACCCTGAGGTGTGACGCTGCCCAGTCACACTGTTAGATGCCACCCTGAGGAGTGACGCTGCCCAGTCACACTGTTAGATGCCACCCTGAGGAGTGACGCTGCCCAGTCACACTGTTAGATGCCACCCTGAGGTGTGACAACAAGTGGAGCGGATTAACCACTTACACTAACGAGATAGAACCTCCAAACAGCCAATGAGCATCCAGACGCTCGTCTAATCTGGTTCAGAGCCACAGTGGTTTGTGTATGCAGAGTCAAAATAAACAAGGCTAGCTTAGAGCTGATTACAATTAGCATCTCTCTATTTGCCAAGAACATTGTTGCATTGATATACTGATCCTAAAACATTGAGCTAGCTAGGTACAGCTACTAGCCTGTACTGTACATTGAGCTAGCTAGGTACAGCTACTAGCCTGTACTGTACATTGAGCTAGCTAGGTACAGCTACTAGCCTGTACTGTACATTGAGCTAGCTAGGTACAGCTACTAGCCTGTACTGTACATTGAGCTAGCTAGGTACAGCTACTAGCCTGTACTGTACATTGAGCTAGCTAGGTACAGCTACTAGCCTGTACTGTACATTGAGCTAGCTAGGTACAGCTACTAGCCTGTACTGTACATTGAGCTAGCTAGGTACAGCTACTAGCCTGTACTGTACATTGAGCTAGCTAGGTACAGCTACTAGCCTGTACTGTACATTGAGCTAGCTAGGTACAGCTACTAGCCTGTACTGTACATTGAGTTAGCTAGGTACAGCTACTAGCCTGTACTGTACATTGAGCTAGCTAGGTACAGCTACTAGCCTGTACTGTACATTGAGCTAGCTAGGTACAGCTACTAGCCTGTACTGTACATTGAGCTAGCTAGGTACAGCTACTAGCCTGTACTGTACATTGAGCTAGCTAGGTACAGCTACTAGCCTGTACTGTACATTGAGCTAGCTAGGTACAGCTACTAGCCTGTACTGTACATTGAGCTAGCTAGGTACAGCTACTAGCCTGTACTGTGTTTCTACTAAATATTCCCCCGGCTTTGTCCAGTTAGGATCAAAGTTGGCAGCGAGATGGAGGGTTAATTGGGGCATGGAAACAACCTTTCAGAAAAAACGTAACTACACAATAGCTCATTATAGGGTTACCAGGCCCTACCAAAGGCCACTGAGTAGCTTAGGCTACTGGGCTCTGTTCAGCTCCCTCCAGCATGGTTCAGATAGCACACAGCACTGTGTACAGAAAATGCTACATGGAGAGAAATGGACCATCTGTACACTGAAGCTGGACTGGCCCACAAATGGAATGACAAAAAAAAAGAAAAAAGATGACTATCTGCAAATTTTGGCCAATCACAGTCGACTATACAAATCCTTAGTCGGGGACAGGCCTAGTAGAAAGAAAACATAAATATAGGCAATAAAATATGAGGGAGCGCATCAGCGCATCGCTGTGAAGTCGTTGTACCGGATTTCCTCTCTGGTAAACAAGAATACCCTGAAGACTCTAACAGGAGCACTCATTCAAGGGTACTACGACTATGCTTGCACCTCATGGTACCAAAGCACCTCAAAGGCCCTAAAAACAAGGCTACACAAACATCACAAAACAAACTGGCCAGACTACTGCTTGACCTTACTCCTAAAACCCACCTCACCCCTGCCCATTTTGACAACCTAGGATGGCTTAGAGTAGACGACAGAGTACAGCAACTTGCAATGGGCCTGGTCTACAAGATACACTACACCACTAAGGTACCCATGTACATGTCGAATTACTTCCCAAAGGTCAGTGAATACCACGACCACAACACCAGAGAGAGTTCCACAAATCATGTGCAACCCAGATTCGGCTCAAACAAGGGACTAAACACGTTTCGCAATTATGCCACAACAATGTGGAACGCCCTACCCACAGCTGTAAAGGAATGTGAATCCCTACCCTCCTTCAAGTTTCAAGTTTCTTTTATTGGCACACGGCCAGGCCGGTGGAATTTGAGCACGGTGCAGGTGGTAGCTGCGACAATACACCACATGGAACACAACATAACATCAACAATAACATAACATAACATAACATAACATACATAACATAACAGCAGGGGGTGAAATTAGGATGAGTTGGAGTTGAGTAATTGTATGGCCTTGGGGAAGAAACTGTTGTTGAACCTAACCGTGCGACTACCTAGTGACCTGAACCTCCTACCTGAGGGGAGGTGTTGGAAGAGGTGATGAGCTGGGTGCAGGCGGTCACTAATGATTTTGTGTGCGCGTGTGATGGTGTGATGTTTGTGTATGGAGTCCAGGGTGGGGAGTGTGCAGTTAATGATTTTGGATGCCCTAATGATGATCCTGTCTAGTCTGTGTAGTGTGTGTTTGGGTGTGTTGCCGTACCAAACAGTGATGGAGAGTGAAATGATGTTTTGTATGATGGCTGTGTAAAATTGAATCATTAACGTCTTCCTAACCTTGTACTTCCTGAGTTGTCTTAAGTGAAATAATCTTTGGTTGGCTGTTTTAAGTAAATGAGTGGTGTGATGATCCCAGTTGAGTTTGTTACTGATGTGTGTTCCTAAGTATTTAAATGTGTCTGTGGCTGAAATGGGTTGGTTATTGATGAGCATGGGTGTTTTGGTGGGTGTGATTTTGCGAAAGTCAATAATGAGTTCCACGGTCTTGCTTTCATTGAGTATCAGGTTATGTTCTTTGCACCATGTGAGTGTCCGCTCCACCTCCAGCCGGTAGTCATCCTCCTTCTTGTTGGAGATCCTTCAAAACCACTCTCAAAGAGCACCTACGGGAGGCTGCAATTCTAAACTGGCCCCGGTAAATGTCCAAACCCCCCCCCCACCTCCACCCACCCAACCCCCTCCAATGTACAGTTTCTTCCCCTTCGAATGTATATATATTTTTTTATGATCTCTTTCTCTTAAACATTACTGTATATTTGTATGTCTTGCATGTCATAAATGTCTTGATGAAACAGTACTGTATGTCATAAATGTCACTATGAATTGAAAATGGGGGACCCTGATGTAAACAAGACGAACGTCTTTCTCTGGTCTGCATCCCCTTAACAATTGTGTGTATTGAGCCGTACTGTATTGTACCCATTCGGCAATCTGTTAACACATTCCGGCCCAACAACGTATATATCCGTGTTTCGAATCCACCGGTTGAGGACCGACCACAAACATGTCCGTGGCAAGGTTGTTTTGGCTTTTATTCCATTTTAATAACCTATTCAAGGTTGCCGAGCGGCACTGCAGATGTACCCTACTCTTTGAATTCGAAAAAGTGCATTACCGGCCAGATCCTCTTAGGGGCGCTGTCGCGATAATGCAGTGTGCCCTGTGGCTGAACGGTGCATTTTTTTTTTTTTTTTTTTTACTTTCAATGGAGTTTCTAGTTAGCTGGATTCTGGATGTGCAGCCTGTAGCTTGGAATACGTTTTGGATCGCGGATTTCAGTGTGCAGTAGAGGAATTTATCATCAGCCAATGGACATATCGATCTACCAGATGGCGATCGATAACTGGGAAATGGTCTGGGGTATCCAACCAGCTCAAGGTAAGATCTTTTTCACGTAAATTACACTCTGATCAGGCCTTGTTATCATACTCAACCGGCCGATCAATGAATGTGGCTACTGAGGCGAACACGGTTATTGGTAATCAATAATCAGAAACGACGTCCCCCGCCCCCCCCCCCCCCTTTCATGCATTCATGGTTGAGGATCGTACGGATCATATGCACTTTGAGTTTTAACTGTAGCTTCTGTATAACCGAAATGCCATTGGATATAACGTTAGTAGCTATTAGCTCTTTATCCAGCCTTCCAGGAAATATACTAGACCAAATCCCTTATAACGCTTATATTCAAGACGCTATAAAATGAGAACGTATTGATGAAAAAATTATTTCTTTAAGCCATTCTGAAGGGACGGTTTATGGTCTCAATTGACAAATGAGAATGGACAGATAGCAATACTATAAAGTATAGATTTAGCTCTACAAACAGCCTCACGAACTATGCAAGTCTGTTTTGATATTGTAAATTGTAAATTGGAAAGGTATGGGATCAGAGGAGTAGGGCTCAAATGGTTAAAGAGTTACTTAGAACAAAGACAACAGTTTGTGCAGTTGGGGGAGTACAGGTCCACTCAGTCAAACATAATCTGTGGTGTGCCGCAAGGGTCAATTCTGGGCCCGAAACTATTCATACTGTATATAAATGATATAGGTAATGCGTCTAAAATATTGAAAAATGTAATTTTTGCTGACGATACAAATGTCTTCTGTGAGGGAGAGAACCTCCAAATGCTTTTAAAGAAGGTCGCAGCTGAGCTAACCAAGCTGAAAGTGTGGTTTGATGTAAATAAATTATCATTAAATATTAAAAAAAAATATATTCATGATATTTGGTAAACGTGATATACAAGTAAATACACCGGTTGAACTAATGATTGATAGTATTAAACTGGAGAGGGTATTTGAGAATACATTTCTGGGTGTGATAATAGACCACAAACTCAACTGGAAACCTCATATCAAATATGTCAGGACTAAATTGGCACAGAGTGTTGGTGTTTTATGCAAGATAAGACACATTCTAAACCAAAAAACACTGTATACACTGTACTGTACACTCTTCCTACCATATATGAGCTACTGTGCGGAGGTGTGGGGTAATACCTACAAAAGCACTCTACAGCCAATATGCACCATGCAAAAAAAAGCAATAAGAATAATCAACAATGTAGGATATTATGAACACACCAATAACTTATTTATAAAGCTACAAGCATTGAAATGTATGGACCTAGTGGATTTCAAAACTGCCCTCATTGTATACAAAGCCAGATACAGGGCGGTTAGGTGGTCGAGCGGAGATTGCGTTCGTCACCAGCCCCGGAGCTGTGAGCTTGATTCGCCTGTTCGAATCCAGCTCACAGCTCCGGGGTTGTCACCAGCTTGGCTGGCCGTCTGCACTGATACAATTGGCTGTATCAGAGGGTGGGAGAAGCTGGCGGGGTGGGTCCGGGTCGTTGTAAACAGCGACTCCTACAGTTCGGTCGGGGCGCCTGCTAAGCGCGGATTGGACGTGAGGGGGATAGTGTGGTCCTCCCACACGCTACGCCCTCTCAATGAGAATCCGCGCTGCCAGGTGAAAAGAAGCGGTGATTGGCTGGACGTGTGTCGGAGGAAGCACGTGGTAGCCTCCACTCTCCCAAATGATCTGACTGTGGGGGGTAAAGCGCAGCGACCAGGAAGGGACTGGGAATTGGCATACGACTAACATTGGGATGGGAGAAAATCGGAGGAAAATGGAGGGGGAAAAAGACAAAAAAAAAAAAAAAAAAAAAGCCAGATACAAACGAATCCCAGGCAACATTCAAAAATGGTTCAGAGACAGGGAAGGAGAATATAACTTAAGAGGGAGAGGGAATCTTAAACAACCAATGGTATACACCACGCTGAAAAGCATGTGCATATCGGTGTGTGGAGTGAAGTTGTGGAATAATTTACCCGAATACATCAAACTGAGTAAGCATGTGGCACAATTTAAAAAGCAGCTAAAAAAATACACATTAGAGAAATACAGAAATGAGTATCGAGGATAAACAAAGTTATGTTATATTGCGTCAGTAGTGCTGTACTATATTCACTGCTGTCAAGTGAATCAAGTTTTTTCTTTTAATCTTTTAATATAAGTAAAAGTATATTCTATATTGTAATATACTAAATTATGTTATATCTAGTCAAATTAATGGAAGAACAAATATAAATGTAAGGGGGTAGGGATCAATAAGCTTAGCTTCCCTCTACTCCTTTTTTGGACATGTCTGCTAACCAAACACATTGCTCTTGACCTTTTGTTTATAATTCCTTTTTTTATGTTTTTTTTGTAATGTTTTTAAATGTGTTGTTATGATTGTTTGGTTTGACGGAACAAGATACCGTGAGTTGTTTGGAGAAATATGGAGAATAACATGTTCAAAAATAAACTTTTCATTCATTCATTCATTCATTCATTCATTCATTCATTCATTCATTCATTCATATGCTGGCCATCTAGAGTGATATTAGACGCATCCAAGTGGCCGGGAAAGTGTTAATAAGGTTTTTCAATCAAGCAATCACACAGTGACGTGCGACCCTTCCTTCTGGCACGACTATTCGAAAACATCCCTACTCAGTACAGTAGTGTCGCCGCTCTGAGCCCGACCAGCCTCCTGCAGTGCCTCGTTATTCTCAGCTCTGTCCTGCTGAGCCAGCTGGGAACAGGCTGGACCATCAATCCTCTGTGCAGCTGAGAAACAAGGACACCACACAAGTCCTTTAGGAAAGAGCCACAGAGGAAACTACAGCATTAGAAGAAACTAGAGCCTTGGAAGATGAAACTACGGCCTGAGAAGAAGAAATTACAGCATTAGAAGAAACTACAGTATTAGAAGAAGCATTAGAAAAAGAAACTACAGTATTAGAAGAAGCATTAGAAGAAGAAACTACAGCCTTAGAAGAAGAAACTACAGCATTAGAAGAAGAAACTACAGCATTAGAAGAAACTACAGCATTAGAAGAAGAAACTACAGTATTAGAAGAAGCATTAGAAGAAGAAACTACAGCATTAGAAGAAGAAGAAACCACAGCATTAGAAGAAGAAACTACAGCATTAGAAGAAACTACAGCCTTAGAAGAAACTAGAGCCTTAGAAGAAACTAGAGCCGTAGAAGATGAAACTATGGCCTTAGAAGAAATTACAGCCTTAGAAGAAACTACAGTATTAGAAGAAACTAGAGCCTTAGAAGAAACTAGAGCCTTAAAAGATGAAACTACAGCCTTAGAAGAAGAAATGACAGCCTTAGAAGAAACTACAGTATTAGAAGAAGCATTAGAAGAAGAAGCTACAGCATTAGAAGAAGAAACTACAGCATTAGAAGAAACTACAGCATTAGAATATGAAACGACACCATTAGCTGCTGTACAGTCTGGTTGCTGTGTGATCTAAACCAGTGTTTCTCAACTGGTGGGTTGCGACCCAAAAGTGGGTCGCAGGGCCATTTTGAGTGGGTCGCGGATGTGCGTGTAATTTTTTTAATAATTGTTTTTTTTGCACTACCTATCTTTGTAAAAGTGGCTTCTCAGCTCTGGTCCAGCTGAAGACAAAGCAGAGGAACAGATTGGACATTGAGCATGACCTCAGAGTTGCTTTGTCTACCATCACCCCAGACTTTGAGACTCTTGTCAGGAGCAAACAACATCCCCAGTTATCCCATTAGTTCCCTGGGATGTTAAGCTAAGAAGTCTGCTAAGAAGCATATATTATTTATTATTATTATTTTATTTCATTGTTTTTATCCCTAGTTGCACTTTTGTTGCAACCCCAGTTATCCCATTAGTTCCCCCAAACTTACTGTAGGTCTGTTATGTTAAGCTAAGAAGTCTGCTAGTAAGAAGCATATATTATTTATTATTATTATTATTATTATTTTATTTTTAGCCCTAGTTGCACTTTTTTGTGTTTATTTCATGTTTTTAACAGTGCATGAAAGATTGTGTATTTATTACTGCAAAAAAAAAAATATATATATATTTGAAAGAAATCATAGTCATAATCATAATCACTAAACTACACCATTAGCCGCTGTACAGTCTGGTTGCTGACTGTATGATGTATCGCCCCCACAGACACCATACCCCCAGCTCTGTGCAGGGCAGGCAGGCTGGATGATGAGGCTGGCTCGCTGCCCTCTGCCAGAGGCTTTGGTCAATATTGAGGATTAAAACCCTCTAACTCTATAAATACACCACCTAGCAGACCAGCGTCGGGGACCAACCTCCTGCATCTCTCTCTCTCTCCCTCTCTCTCTCCCGCTCTCTCTCTCTCATTCTCTCTCCTGCCTCTCTATCTCTCTCTCATTCTCTCTCCTGCATCTCTCTCTCTCCCTCTCTCTCGCTCTCTCTCTCCCGCTCTCTCCTGCCTCTCTCTCTCTCTCTCTCATTCTCTCTCCTGCCTCTCTCTCTCTCTCTCTCTCATTATCTCTCCTGCCTCTCTATCTCTCTCATTCTCTCTCCTGCCTCTCTCTCTCTCTCTCATTCTCTCTCCTGCCTCTCTCTCTCATTCTCTCTCCTGCCTCTCATTCTCTCTCCTGCCTTTCTCTCTCTCTCTCTCATTATCTCTCCTGCCTCTCATTCTCTCTCCTGCCTTTCTCTCTCTCTCTCTCATTATCTCTCCTGCCTCTCTCTCTCTCTCATTATCTCTCCTGCCCCTCTCTCTCATTATCTCTCCTGCCTCTCTCTCTCTCTCTCTCATTATCTCTCCTGCCTATCTCTCTCAAACAATTGACCTAAAAATCTCTAAATGTCTTAGCTAATTTATTTCTTTATTGTTTATTCTTATTTATTGTGAAATGAAAATCTCTCCTTAACATTTCTCATTCCATCTCTCCCTCTGTTTCTCTCTTTCATAAGTCTCTTTTTTTCTCCCTCTTAATTGGGACCAAGCTGTGAGTCTCTGGCCTGGCTGTCAGGTCGTACATAGGGCTGTCAGGTCGTACACAGGGCTGTCAGGTCGTACACAGGGCTGTGAGGTCGTACACAGGGCTGTCAGGTCGTACACAGGGCTGTCAGGTCGTACACAGGGCTGTCAGGTCGTACACAGGGCTGTCAGGTCGTACACAGGGCTGTCACAGGGCTGTGAGGTCGTACACAGGGCTGTCAGGTCGTACACAGGGCTGTCAGGTCGTACACAGGGCTGTGAGGTCGTACACAGGGCTGTCAGGTCGTACACAGGGCTGTCAGGTCGTACACAGGGCTGTGAGGTCGTACACAGGGCTGTGAGGTCGTACACAGGGCTGTCAGGTCGTACACAGGGCTGTCAGGTCGTACACAGGGCTGTCAGGTCGTACACAGGGCTGTCAGGTCGTACACAGGGCTGTCAGGTCGTACACAGGGCTGTCAGGTCGTACACAGGGCTGTCAGGTCGTACACAGGGCTCTCAGGTCGTACACAGGGCTGTGAGGTCGTACACAGGGCTGTCAGGTCGTACACAGGGCTGTCAGGTCGTACACAGGGCTGTCAGGTCGTACACAGGGCTGTCAGCGAGGGGAGACTAGTGGTGTTGTAAATTCCCCATTATTTTCTATGCTGTGTACTATTATTATTTCCAGTCAGGCAATTCTTTGGACCACCAGGTGTCCTATTACTTTCTAGTCAGGCATCTCTCTGGACAGCCCAGGGGTCCTTACTTAGTCTGGTGATTAAATGCAGCGGCCATCTTGCCGCCACATATTTCCACTGCTGTCTGCTGTCACGTGAGTGTGTTCGTGAAGAAAAACCACTCAATACTACTCTCTCAATCTCTCACTATTTCATCCAGCCTTACAACCTGGATGGAAATCACTCACTCAATTACTCATTGTACATCCAGCCTTACAAAATGGATGAAAACCACTCTGAGATCAGTATTCATTCATATCCAACAAGGCAATCAAACAATATTCATCGTAATTTCTTCCGCACATCATTAGGTCAGTTCAGTATAAGATTTAGAGGTCCTACTATTTGGAATTCAAAACCCTCCATAATAAAAATTTGCTCATCTATTTCATCACTCAAATCCAAGCTTAAATATACATTATTAAATGAATAGTTTCAATCTCATAAAACCATTAATGTCACTTTGTTTTACAGTTTCATGTTAATTTGTTTAGACTAATTATTAACACTTTGACTGCCGGGAGCCGTCTTTAGACGTCTTTGCTGGCCATGCTAAAGTTGCCGGGGGACGCTGTACGTCGTCCTTATATCAATATTTCAAAAATCTGCGATCGGATTCATAATGTCCCTCCGCTGGCCTGAGATCCACCAGCAGGACCCACTGAGCTCTCTGGCGGTTCAGGAGCGCCATCTGGTGGCCGATCGGCGCAAGCGCTTAACAGGAAGCGCAGTAGAGGTTTTGCTAGACGTCCGTATTGCTTCCGGCCACTCGGTACATGTCCCGTGACTCTAGCTCGTCACACTACATAGCGATCGATTGCCAATAACTCGATAAACAACATGATTTGGACGTATATACCATTATACAAGCTGGAGATGGACCGGGTAATAATATATCCCATAATGATAAAATTTCTACTCGACGATGATCGCCCAACGGCGCGCGGAGACTGGGGTGAGTTTCAGCGTGTAACGTTACCGCCTTCGATAATAACTGATATTATCAACATTTGACCCACATTAGATGATTGGTATAATGCTGCCCACGGAATTATAAACGCCCCCTCGCCCATCCGGTCAACATCAGATGACGTGTAGTAACTTCTAGAAGTACGTCTAGTTGGAATTTTTTATATCGCGCTGATTGCCATCAAACTGTATTTCATCATCAATATAATGCATTTGGGGCTATATATCACGTTCTGGAGAAAGCTGCAGAAAGAGATGAAAACATACTTATACATTAGACCATACTTTACTATGAATATGTGAATGAAAAAGTTTAACGTTGCTACACAATGAACAATACATATAGGACTTTGAATGGGCCCTAATAATGGCAATGTAGCAATAGAATTTAAAAAGTTATAGCCCTGCAAAGAAGGGGACTTTCTCCATAGACAAATAGCGCTGGCAATCTATGGTATATCATTAATTTAACCTTAGGCAACCAAAGTGTTAATGTTGTTGTTGTTTTTGTTATTATTATTATTACTTTGATCATTATTGTTATCATTATTATTATCTTAACACATTCCCACCCGACAACGTATATATCCGTGTTTCGAATCCATGCTTAAAGGTTGTTTTGGCTTTTATTCCATTTTAACACTTTGACTGCCGGGAGCCGTCTTTAGACGTCTTTGCTGGCCATGCTAAAGTTGCCGGGGGACGCTGTACGTCGTCTTTATATCAATATTTCAAAAATCTGCGATCGGATTCATAATGTCCCTCCGCTGGCCTGAGATCCACCAGCAGGACCCACTGAGCTCTCTGGCGGTTCAGGAGCGCCATCTGGTGGCCGATCGGCGCAAGCGCTTAACAGGAAGCGCAGTAGAGGTTTTGCTAGACGTCCGTATTGCTTCCGGCCACTCGGTACATGTCCCGTGACTCTAGCTCGTCACTCTACATAGCGATCGATTGCCAATAACTCGATAAACAACATGATTTGGACGTATATACCATTATACAAGCTGGAGATGGACCGGGTAATAATATATCCCATAATGATAAAATTTCTACTCGACGATGATCGCCCAACGGCGCGCGGAGACTGGGGTGAGTTTCAGCGTGTAACGTTACCGTCTTCGATAATAACTGATATTATCAACATTTGACCCACATTAGATGATTGGTATAACGCTGCCCACGGAATTATAAACGCCCCCTCGCCCATCCGGTCAACATCAGATGACGTGTAGTAACTTCTAGAAGTACGTCTAGTTGGAATTTTTTATATCGCGCTGATTGCCATCAAACTGTATTTCATCATCAATATAATGCATTTGGGGCTATATATCACGTTCTGGAGAAAGCTGCAGAAAGAGATGAAAACATACTTATACATTAGACCATACTTTACTATGAATATGTGAATGAAAAAGTTTAACGTTGCTACACAATGAACAATACATATAGGACTTTGAATGGGCCCTAATAATGGCAATGTAGCAATAGAATTTAAAAAGTTATAGCCCTGCAAAGAAGGGGACTTTCTCCATAGACAAATAGCGCTGGCAATCTATGGTATATCATTAATTTAACCTTAGGCAACCAAAGTGTTAATAACCTATTCAAGGTCGCCGAGCTGCACTGCAGATGTACCCTACTCTTTGAATTCGAAAAAGTGCATTACCGGCCAGATCCTCTTAGGGGCGCTGTATCGATAATGCAGTGTTCCATGTGGCAGAAGTTGTCTTTTTTTTCTGGATTTCCAATGTAGTTTTCTACTCACCTGAAGCGATCCCTATAGCCTGTTGCACGGAATACGTTTTGGATAGCGGATTTCACTATGCAGTAAGGGGATATATCATCAGCCAATGGACATATCGATCTACCAAATGGTGATCGATAACTGGGAAATGGTCTGGGGGATCCAACCGGCTCATGGTAAGATCTTTTTCACGTAAATTACATGCTGATCAGAGCTTGTTATGATACTCAACCAGCTGATCAGCGTATGTAGCTACTGAGACGAACACGGTTATTGGTAATCAATAATCAGAAACGACGCCCCCCCCCCCTTCATGCATTCATGCTTGAGGATCGTACCGATCATATGATATGCAGTTTGAGTTTTAACTGTAGCTTCTGTATAACCGAAATGCCATTGGATATAACGTTAGTAGCTATTAGCCCTTTATCCAGCCTTCCAGGAAATATACTAGACCAAATCCCGTATAACGCTTATATTCAAGACGCTATCAAATGAGAACGTATTGATGAAAAAAATATTTCTTTAAGCCATTTTGAAGGGACGGTTTATGGTCTCAATTGACAATGAGAATGGACAGATAGCAATACTATAAAGTATAGATTTAGCTCTACAAACAGCCCCACGGACTGTGCAAGTCTGTTTACATATGCTGGCCGTCTACAGTGATTTTAGACGCATCCAAATGGCCGCCAATGTGTTAATATTATGAAAATAGTTTTATGAACTTATTTCACTTTACTTTTGTTCTTGTTTTTTTTTTTTTTTTATCCAATGATTTAATGAGTTGAGGCCCCGTATAGGCCCATCTGGGTATCTTGCCTCTACTCAGCACCTTTATATACTTCCTGTCATGGTCAATGTTTTTACTGTTTTGTTGGAATGGTGCGAAATAAAGAAATAAAGAAATAAAGAAAAGAAATAAAATAGATATCACTCTCATTCAAGCATGTGATCCTAATTAAAGTACAAAGGACTGTTCTCCGTCTCTCTGTGTCCACTCTCTGACCGCGGTGTGCCCTTCTGGATGAAGTGGCTCCAGCAAACAACATTACCAAACATTATATCTTCAATATTAGGTGGGGCAGGTAACTACGCCAGGTGACCCGTCCGCCTAAATATTAAAGGCAACCAACTTGCGTCTAGCCATGCCCCCGCGGCAGCAGCAGAGCGTACGCGGAGCTCCGTCGCGGCAGCATTATGTAGCAGTAATCCGCCCTTTTTTACTATCCAGAACTAGCTCAATTGGCAGCGCTGCATTGCTGTGGATCCTACGGCCCGTTGCTGGCAAGTTCGATTCCCTTCATTTTTTTTTCTTTTTTTTTAACGTGCATTCGCATTCTTTCGCCGTTAAGTTTAGGCATAACTTTAAGCGTTGTTTCGGAGTTGGTTAAGGTTAGGCATTGTTTCGGAGTTGCTTAAGGTTAGAAGGGTTAAGTTTAGGCGCTGTTAAGGAGCTGGTTAAGGTTAGAGTTTGTCTTAGAGAATGGCAATATTTTTTAACGTGCATTCTTTCGCCGGTTAAGTTTAGGCATTGTTTCGGAGTTGGTTAAGGTTAGGCATTGTTTCGGAGTTGCTTAAGGTTAGATGGGTTAAGTTTAGGCGCTGTTAAGGAGCTGGTTAAGGTTAGAGTTTGTCTTAGAGAATGGCAATAGACAGCCTATTTCCGCGCTGCAGCTCTCTCGCGCTGCCGTGGTCACATGGGCGTATTGGCCAATCAGAGAAACGCTAAACACAAGTTGGTTGCCTAAAATATTCACGCGACCCGTCCTCAGACACCTCCTTCCTCTAATCCCAACTGTCCCCCATGTTCCCTCGGACAAGGAAAAGCGACAGTTGCGATTGGAGGACAGAGAACAGAGGGGGCGGGTCCAGAGTAGATTTGATTCAAATGTATTGTTGTCATCATGCAGCACAAGTACAGTACAACTAAAAGAAGTTTGGCATCCAACCAAAGTGCAAATGTAACAGTAAAGTGCAACAGCAATATACAATGTACAGGTGATTAAACTGGGTATAAAATATATTAGTACTACTGAGTAATAGAGCTAATCAGATGTATGCCGTTTACGTCTAGGTTGCCGTTTTGAGTTACTATTCCCATTCAACAGCGGTAGACTGTTAGTTTAATAGATCTCAGAGATTTTTGGGGGTAATTTAGGAATTTATTTGAATCATATGTGATGGATTTAGAGATGTTTAAATATTCCCTTTCACTGCAACAATACTGAAGGTTAGCCCTTTCACTGCCACACGACAAAGGGTTAACCCTTTCACAACCACACTACAGACGGTTAACCCTTTCACTACCACACTACAGACGGTTAACCCTTTCACTACCACACTACAGATGGTTAACCCTTTCACAACCACACTACAGAAGGTTAACCTTTCACTAACACACTACAGACGGTTAACCCTTTCACTACCACGCTACAGACAGTTAACCCTTTCACTACCACACTACAGAAGGTTAACCTTTCACTACCACACTACAAATGGTTAACCCTTTCAGTACCACACTACATACGGTTAACCCTTTCACTACCACACTACAGACGGTTAACCCTTTCACAACCACACTACAGAAGGTTAACCTTTCACTAACACACTACAGATGGTTAACCCTTTCACTACCACACTACAGACAGTTAACCCTTTCACTACCACACTACAGGTTAACCTTTCACTACCACACTACAGAAGGTTAACCTTTCACTACCACACTACAAATGGTTAACCCTTTCACTACCACACTACAGCCGGTTAACCCTTTCAGTACCACACTACATACGGTTAACCCTTTCACTACCACACTACAGACGGTTAACCCTTTCACTACCACACTACAGAAGGTTACCCTTTCACTACCACACTACAGAAGGTTAACCTTTCACTACCACACTACAAATGGTTAACCCTTTCACTACCACACTACAGCCGGTTAACCCTTTCAGTACCACACTACATACGGTTAACCCTTTCACTACCACACTACAGACGGTTAACCCTTTCACTACCACACTACAGAAGGTTAACCTTTCACTACCACACTACAGACGGTTAACCCTTTCACTACCACACTACAGACGGTTAACCCTTTCACTACCACACTACAGACGGTTAACCCTTTCACTACCACACTACAGGTTAACCTTTCACTACCGCACTACAGAAGGTTAACCTTTCACTACCACACTACAAATGGTTAACCCTTTCACTACCACACTACAGCCGGTTAACCCTTTCAGTACCACACTACAGACGGTTAACCCTTTCACTACCACACTACAGACGGTTAACCCTTTCACTACCTGACTACAGAAGGTTAACCCTTTCACTACCAAACTACAGAAGGTTAACCCTTTCACTACCACACTACAGACGGTTAACCCTTTCACTACCTGACTACAGAAGGTTAACCCTTTCACTACCACATTACAGAAGGTTAACCTTTCACTACCACACTACAAATGGTTAACCCTTTCACTACCACACTACAGCCGGTTAACCCTTTCAGTACCACACTACAGACGGTTAACCCTTTCACTACCACACTACAGACGGTTAACCCTTTCACTACCTGACTACATAAGGTTAACCCTTTCACTACCACACTACAGAAGGTTAACCCTTTCACTACCACACTACAGACGGTTAACCCTTTCACTACCACACTACAGACAGTTAACCCTTTCACTACCACACTACAGAAGGTTAACCCTTTCACTACCACACTACAGAAGGTTAACTGTCTGTAGTGTGCTAGTGAAAGGTTAACCGTGACGCAGGAGATACTCCTCATTTGTCTTGGCGACATGGTTTTGTTGGAAGCATCCTCGTCGATTCTTTATTTCTTCTGCACTGTATCGACTCGCTCTCCTCCGCCTCGTAAAAGTTAACCACAGAGCCAGTCTGCTATTTATTCCAGACAAAGCATGGTTGCCCCCGGCGACGTGATAACTCATCACTCGCTTTGCCAGATGGGTTTCCTGGGAACGTGTTCAGAACAAACTTAACCCTTTCACTGCCACACGACAGAAGGCCGCGGAGCTAATGATGCTAATGATGGAGCATCGCCTTCGGTTGTGCGATAGTAAAGGGTTAACATTCTGTCGTGTGGCAGTGAAAGGGTTAAACACAGTGATGAGCTGGAACGGGTCGAATCTCTGTCGTGTTGTATGGACTGGTGATAAGAGAGCGGCAAAATATACGTGTATTTATATTAAACAATTTTTTTTTAGATTATTACTTGAAGCTTTGGCTATGTTCACATTGCAGGCAAAAGATTTTTCTTTCAATTCTGATTTGAGCCACTTTCATAATGTGGTCTTAAATCAGATCAGAAGTCTGATCATTTGCCATGCGACCTCACAGTCTGAACAGTCATGTGACCTCACAGTCTGAACAGTCATGTGACCTCACAGTCTGAACAGTCATGTGACCTCAGTCTGAACAGTCATGTGACCTCAGTCTGAACAGTCACGTGACATCAGATTGACATCACAATTCTGTGGCGGGAGTGGTCAGTGGATACAGACATGAAGACAGCTGTGATGGAGGTGGTCAGTGGATACAGACATGAAGACAGCTGTGATGGAGGTGGTCAGTGGATACAGACATGAAGACAGCTGTGATGGAGGTGGTCAGTGGATACAGACATGAAGACAGCTGTGATGGAGGTAGAGCCATATGAAATCCGTTTGAATTTTTTTCCAAATTCCATAAAAAAATCCAAATTCAGTTTTTTCCGCAAATTGGATACAGACATGAAGACAGCTGTGATGGAGGTGGTCAGTGGATACAGACATGAAGACAGCTGTGATGGAGGTGGTCAGTGGATACAGACATGAAGACAGCTGTGATGGAGGTGGTCAGTGGATACAGACATGAAGACAGCTGTGATGGAGGTGGTCAGTGGATACAGACATGAAGACAGCTGTGATGGAGGTAGAGCCATATGAAATCCGTTTGAATTTTTTTCCAAATTCCATAAAAAAATCCAAATTCAGTTTTTTCCGCAAATTCGGCAATATTCCACGTTTACAGTTGATTCCGTTTTTGATTCCGTGAACGCGGATTTCATATGGCTCTATGGAGGTGGTCAGTGGATACAGACATGAAGACAGCTGTGATGGAGGTGGTCAGTGGATACAGACATGAAGACAGCTGTGATGGAGGTGGTCAGTGGATACAGACATGAAGACAGCTGTGATGGAGGTGGTCAGTGGATACAGACATGAAGACAGCTGTGATGGAGGTGGTCAGTGGATACAGACATGAAGACAGCTGTGATGGAGGTGGTCAGTGGATACAGACATGAAGACAGCTGTGATGGAGGTGGTCAGTGGATACAGACATGAAGACAGCTGTGATGGAGGTGGTCAGTGGATACAGACATGAAGACAGCTGTGATGGAGGTAGAGCCATATGAAATCCGTTTGAATTTTTTTCCAAATTCCATAAAAAATCCAAATTCAGTTTTTTCCGTTTTAATATTTCAGAATTCTGTATTTTGCTTTGTACGCTCATTTTACCATCAGAAATAGTGTCTAATAAGTGGGAATGAATAAATGTCCACAATTTAATAAGATATAACAGTCCATTTAATGTTTTTAAGTGCTGCAACTCAGAAATACAGTAAAGTTTTACACAATATTTTTCAAATAATATTGTGACAAAATAAAAATACACATTTCAAGTGTAAACAAACAATAGATACAGATAGCTACTACTGACATTATCACAATGCAAGTAGCCTAGCTATATCTATTCTATTGTGATGAAATATAGTAATGCATAATTTAGGCACCTTTAGTTTAGGACAGTGTGTACTGACAATCATTTGCATTAAACAAATAGATGGGTGCACCAGATTTAGCAAGAAGCTATAATTTCTAATCCTGTGTACTTTATGTACTGCAACGTTACATAGCTATTTAATCACAATAGTGTCAGTGATTAGCCTCGCCCTCTAGCTGTATCTATTGAATCACCAGGGATCATCGTTAGAGAGCTGGTGTGTATGGGGCTGCGGCACTGCAGATATACCCTACTCTGTTTTGAAGCACAGTGTTTTTACGTGTTTCTGACATGGCTGGGCTGCGGCACTGCAGATATACCCTACTCTGTTTTGAAGCACAGTGTTTTCCCGTGTTTCTGACATGGCTTTTGGAGAGTGATCTTCGCACGTGTTTTGCGAGTCCAGTCCACGGCATGTTGACAGAATTTGCAAAACACCTTATCGCCGGTCATATACAAGTCATTGGGATACTGCGCTGCTCTGAATTTAGGGCTTAGTGTGGAATTTCTTCCGACGTTAACGTTAACACCGAAGCAGCTAGACGCTTGGAAATTGATGCGTGTTGTGTGTAATACGCTGTAGTGTCCCCGGTCATGTTCGCGTTGCACCAAACGTTCCATCTCCTCCCGAACACGGAATTTCAGTCCAGATTAGGGCAAATTCGGCAATATTCCACGTTTACAGTTGATTCCGTTTTTTATTCCGTGAACGCGGATTTCATATGGCTCTATGGAGGTGGTCAGTGGATACAGACATGAAGACAGCTGTGATGGAGGTGGTCAGTGGATACAGACATGAAGACAGCTGTGATGGAGGTGGTCAGTGGATACAGACATGAAGACAGCTGTGATGGAGGTGGTCAGTGGATACAGACATGAAGACAGCTGTGATGGAGGTGGTCAGTGGATACAGACATGAAGACAGCTGTGATGGAGGTGGTCAGTGGATACAGACATGAAGACAGCTGTGATGGAGGTGGTCAGTGGATACAGACATGAAGACAGCTGTGATGGAGGTGGTCAGTGGATACAGACATGAAGACAGCTGTGATGGAGGTGGTCAGTGGATACAGACATGAAGACAGCTGTGATGGAGGTGGTCAGTGGATACAGACATGAAGACAGCTGTGATGGAGGTGGTCAGTGGATACAGACATGAAGACAGCTGTGATGGAGGTGGTCAGTGGATACAGACATGAAGACAGCTGTGATGGAGGTGGTCAGTGGATACAGACATGAAGACAGCTGTGATGGAGGTGGTCAGTGGATACAGACATGAAGACAGCTGTGATGGAGGTGGTCAGTGGATGGACAGGGAGGTGTTTACTTTATAAGTAATTGAGGTGATACTTCTGTACAAGTCAAACCTGAGAGGACGCATCATAACCACTCTGTGTTTGAGAGCTTATTGAAAGAGGAAATGTCTCTCTCTCACCTCCTCCTCCTCGCCCCCATTATCATCTGCTCACGATTAGCCTCCACTGCACATCAACTTATTAATTAAACCATAAACTGTGACCTCAGTGTTTACATCCATCGTTGTTATCGTTCATTTGCGCTGTGGGTCAGTTCAGGAGCGTGTGATGTGGCCGGTTCACATCGGAATCTAATATTGGCCACATTTTAAAACATGTGAACACAGCCAGACAAAGAAATCTGTTCTGAGCAATACATCAGAATTGAGCATCAAGGCTTGCGGTGTGAACGCGGCCTTAGCCTCAAGATATCTCGCACAAAACAAATAAAAAGGTCTGTTATGTTAAACCCTTTCACTGCCACACTACCAAACGGTTAACCCTTTCACTGCCACACGACAGAAGGTTAACCCTTTACTATCACACTGTGATAGTAAAGGGTTAACCTTCTGTAGTGTGGTAGTGAAAGGGTTAAAAGTCTGGATCCATCCAGGTAGCAGCCAAGAGCCGCATCACCACAGCTGGTGCCAGACATACTTTACCACAAGTCGAAGCTTGGGACCTATTTGCATAATTTAAAAAGGGGGGGGGGGGGGGGGGATGCAGCAATTTATCCAGATCCAATTTTCCCAATTTTCATTCCTCACATACCTTCCCTGTTGCTGAGACCAGGTGCTAGACGGGTAACTTCCTTTCACGGTTTAACCCTTTCACTATCACACTACAGAAGGTTAACCCTTTCACTAACAAACTACAGAAGGTTAACCCTTTCACTACCACTACAGAAGGTTAACCTGTCACTACCACACTACAGAAGGTTAACCCTTTCACTACCACACTACATAAGGTTAACCCTTTCACTACCACACTACAGAAGGTTAACCTTTCACTACCACACTACAGAGGGTTAACCCTTTCACTACCACACTACAGAAGGTTAACCTTTCACTACCACACTACAGAAGGTTAACCTTTCACTACCACACTACAGAAGGTTAACCCTTTCACTGCCACACAACAAAAGGTAAAACTCTTTACTATCACACTTGTCTAACTGACTTCACAGTCTAACTGACTTCACTGTCTAACTGACTTCACACTAGTCTAACTGACTAACTGACTTCACTGTCTAACTGACTTCACTGTCTAACTGACTTCTAACTGACTTCACAGTCTAACTGACTTCACAGTCTAACTGACTTCACTGTCTAACTGACTTCTAACTGACTTCACAGTCTAACTGACTTCACTGTCTAACTGACTTCACTGTCTAACTGACTTCACAGTCTAACTGACTTCTAACTGACTTCACAGTAGGGCTGGGCGATATGACGATATTATATAAATATGGGGTACAGTTCATTAACGATACACTTTAACGTTTCGTGGATATCGTGATGTTTTGCCCAAGAGGATTGTGTTGCGTCAATCTGGTCCACACGTTCAAACTTTTGAACAACGCCGCCCCCACACACACCTGCATCAAAGTTACTACTTATGATAAAGGCATTCGTTTTGTGGCATTAACGTTATATAGTTACACGTTCAATAACATCAGCGTATTTACCCAAACATAGCAATGTCCGAGGACGACATAGATAGCAAGCATTACTCGAGTTGTGCCCATTCTGCGGTCTGTTAATAAAGTTTTCAATCAGACATATGTATGGAAAGGCTTTTATTATAACATTCGTTGCAGTAAAATCATTATGCCTCGTTTAGTCATGCTGCGGTGCGCTGGTAATCTTATCGTCGGCTGCGGGGAGCTACCGTTGTTGTTGTTGTGTTGAGCTCTCGTCAAAATCAATGGAGGACATTCTGGAATGTAAAACATGAATAGCGCTTGCCGATTGGTGCTAAGAACAGCAGGGCGGGTGCAAGCGGTGTGACGTAATTGGCAGACTCAACTGTCAATCAAAATTATTCCGTTGCCGGCTGAATGATTGAATTAATGAAAACATTTATTAACAGATTGCAGAATGGGTACAATACAGTACAGCTCAATACAACAACAGTGGACTGGAGGATGAAGACCAGAAAAAGACTTTCGGCTTTTTTACATAAGGGTCCTCCATTTTCAATTCAGCAAAACATTTAGAGACATACAAATATACAGTAGTTTCATAAAAATGCTAAAATGCTATTGATTGATTGATTGATTTAAAACTTTATTAACATATTGCAGAATGGGTACAGTACAGCTCAATACATACAATTGTTAAGGGGATGCAGACCAGAGAAAGACTTTCATCTTGTTTACATCAGGGTCCCCCATTTTCAATTAATCATATTTCATATCTAAATCATATAATATCTCATTGCTAAATATATGCAATATATAATCTAATAATCCAATAATCTAAATCTAATATATAATATAAAAATGCTAAATGCATGGGTATTTTATTTTGTCTTTAATGTTAGCTTGCAAACTCAAATACTGTCTTGGTAAGCCTCATAATGAATTGTTTGGGGAAAAAAAGAAAAACATCATGATGTGTATCGTGTATCGCCGAAAGGTCAGAAAATATCGTGATATCATATTTAGGCCATATCGCCCAGCCCTACTTCACAGTCTAACTGACTTCACAGTCTAACTGACTTCACTGTCTAACTGACTTCACTGTCTAACTGACTTCTAACTGACTTCACAGTAGGGATGCCCCGATCGATCGGCCACCGATCGTTATCGGCCGATAATCAGTATAAATATGCGATCGGTGATCTGTGATAATGCTTTATTTTCGCCGATCGTCAAAACCGATCTAACTCGCTCGTCTCGCTGAGTTCTGTCTCAGACACCGGGAGCTGTGCGGCGTCTGCTCCTCCCTCCAGCCCCTCCCGCACGCATGTAAACACGGGTCTAGTAGTCTAGTCTAGTGGGACGGGAGGACGCCGTCTCCCTTAGCTAACGTTAGCTACCGTTACAAAATGACCCAGTCAACCATTCACTTCCAGTCCAATACATGATGAGGCATTGTCTAACCGAACGGTATCTAGCCGGCCAGCTACCGATAGCTCCTGACATCAACAAACGCTCCAGCAAGTCTAGTAGAGACGTGTATGATACCTCAGCTAGCTCATGTTAGCTGACGCCAGCTCACTGTTCAAAACGAAATGTCCCACTGAACTAAATAGTTCACAGAGGCGCTGTATCAACGTTATATAGCCGGCCAGCAGTAGCCACAGATAGCTCCTGATATCAATGTTTTATAACACTCATTCGATGCGTATTCGAGCTGAGGGCATGTTGTTGAATATGATCAATAGGGCCTAGCTGCAGCTCCGGAGAATCCTGGCCGTAGCTGCAGGCTACTCGAGTATAGGGTCTAGCTGCAGCTCCGGAGAATCCTGGCCGTAGCTGGAGGCTACTAGAGTACACACAGACAGTGGAGCTTGTTGCATGGTGGCGATGTCTCGCAGATAATACAAGTACAAGTCTAATTATATAATATATATATTTTATAAAAATAAAAAATAAATTATATAAAATAATTTGTAATTTTTTTTAATCAAAAGCGATCGGTATCGGATCGGTATCGGCCGATATGGCTCACGACGATCGGTGATCGGTGGCAAAAAACGTGATCGGGGCATCCCTACTTCACAGTCTAACTGACTTTACTGTCTAACTGACTTCACTGTCTAACTGACTTCACAGTCTAACTGACTTCACTGTTTAACTGACTTCACTGTTTAACTGACTTCACAGTCTAACTGACTTCACAGTCTAACTGACTTCACTGTCTAACTGACTTCACTGTCTAACTGACTTCACTGTTTAACTGACTTCACAGTCTAACTGACTTCACTGTCTAACTGACTTCACTGTCTAACTGACTTCACTGTTTAACTGACTTCACAGTCTAACTGACTTCACTGTCTAACTGACTTCACTGTTTAACTGACTTCACAGTCTAACTGACTTCACAGTTTAACTGACTTCACTGTCTAACTGACTTCACTGTAGGACTGAGCCCAAACGTTCGAACGTTCAGACCTTCGTTCGTTACGTTGGCATTCGAATTCTAAATCAACATAATTATTAAAAAAAAGAAATGATGTGTCTAGAGCTGCCGCGATTACCGCGGTATCGCTGTTACATCACGCCCACCGCAGAGTTAGGCTGAATACCGCATCACCGCTGTTTTTTATAATAATAATAATAAAGTACCTTGCTCTCGTTGGGCTTGCGGCTCTGCAGATATACCCTACTCCTCTGTCGAGGTTCCAAGCGACCCTATTGGGTACCAGAAACGTCACGTGAAACACTGCAGACCACTGATTGGTCAGAAGAGAGACGCATCACGCGTTGGAGCGTCCTGCAGTGTGTTACCACCAATCGGCAAGCACGGATTCGTTTTTTATGTCCTGAATGTCAGCCATTGATCAGAGCTCACAACACGGCTAATAACGTTAGCTCCCCGCCGGAGTGGATTACCATCGCTCCTCAGGAGTACTAAACGAGGCATAATGATTTTACTGCAACGAATGTTATAATAAAAGCCCTTCGTTCTATACACTTGTCTGATTGAAAACTTTATTAACAGACCGCAGAATGGGCACGACTCAGCACGCTCTGAGCAAAGAAAGGAACGGAGATATGAATTGAGTAATGCTTGCCTTGCTATGGTCCGGTAAATACGCTGATGTTATTGAACGTGTAACTATATAACGTTAATGCCACAAAACGAATGCCTTTGTTAACACTTTGATTGCCTAAGGCTAAATTCATTATATACCATAGGTTGCCGGCTCTATTTGTCTATGGAGAAATTCCCCTTCTTTGCAGGGCTATAACTTTTTAAATTCTATTGCTACACAGCCATTATTAGGGCCCATTCAAAGTCCTATATGTATTGTTCATTGTGTAGCAACGTTAAACTTTTTCATTCACATATTCATAGTAAAGTATGGTCTAATGCAGACCTGGGCATTGTACGGCCCGCGGGCCGGATCCGGCCCGCGGGATGATTCTGACCGGCCCGCGAAAGATGACATGATAATAATTTTTTTTTTTTTATATATATATTTTTTTTTAGTTTTTTTTTTTCTTTTCGTGTCAACGTTCACACGCACAGTATACGCTTAGGAGACATGCTCAGAAGATGTTGGTTCTCTTTGGATCCACCTACATATGTGAACAGACATTCTCAGTCATGACGTTTACCAAGTCCAGGTACAGATCCTCTCTCACTGATGAACATCTGGCAGCTGTGCTTCGCATCTCCACCTCAGACATGCAACCTGACTTTGATGGACTTGTTAAAGCTCAACAGAGACTGGATTTCTCACACTGAATGAAAAAAAAAGAACTGAAGAACACTAAAATGTGGAAATATAACAAGTGAAATGGGACACTTGATATTTTTTTTCTTTTTTTTGCACAGTTCTGAAAACATTAAATGTTTAATATAGGCATGTAAAGTAAAAAAGGCTACAAAACTGGGACACTTTTCTTTACACAGTTCAGTGACATGTCTTGTTTATTTTTGCTATAAGATGATGTGATGTCTTTAGAAAGCTAAGAAAATCCTTGTTTCAATAGTATATGAAACTCAAAATGCCCTTTGTTATTAATGTTTCACATTTTGTTTATCATTTTGGAAATAAATTCTATTTGAATAAATTATATTTTTGAAAGCTAACCTCACCTTTTAATTGCCAAATAATAACATACACTCTTACCAGGGGTCAAAACAATGCCATTTACTGCTTTTTATATAGAAATAAAATGTATATTATGCATAATTGAGTTTGGAATTTTGGCCCGGCCCCCCAACATATTTTCAGTTGCTCATTCGGCCCCCCGGGAAAAATAATTGCCCACCCCTGGTCTAATGTATAAGTATGTTTTCATCTCTTTCTGCAGCTTTCTCCAGAACGTGATCTATAGCCCCAAATGCATTATATTGATGATGAAATACAGTTTGATGGCAATCGGAGCGATATAAAAAATTTCAACTGGACGTACTTCTAGAATGATCTACGTATGATCTGATGATGACCGGATGGGCGGGGGATCGTTTATAATTCCGTGGGCAGCGTTATATCATTCATCTAGTGTGGGTCATATGTTCATCATAACAGTTTATATGGAACACGTTCAAAAATAACGCTGAATCTTACCGTATCTTCCTCGCGCCGTTGGACGATCAGCGTGGTGTAGACCGTTTTCGATTATGGGATGTTTATCCTGATGAACCATTTCCAGCTTGTATAATACTATATACGTCCAAATAACGTTGTTTATTGAGTTAGGGCGAGCAATTGATCATCCAGTGTGTTGAGATGGAGTCCGGCTACCGGACGCGAGTGCCCGGAGCTCATATGGATGAGCACTTCCTGTTTGGGGCGCCCCTCCCTCTTGGCCGATCTGCCGATCGGCCACCAGATGGCGCTCTCGAACCGTTAGACAGTTGGTGGGAGCCCACCAGCACATCTCAGGGCTCCGGAAAGAAAATATGATTTCGATCACAGATTTTTGAAATATTGATATCAAAGACGAGTTACGGCGTCCTCGGCACCTTTAGCATGGCTCTGAATGACGTGAAAAAGCGTTTTCCGGCAATCAAAGTGTTAATCATAAGTAGTAACTTTATAATAATAATAATAAAAAGAAGAAAGAGTCTGGGGGGGGGGGATAACCACCGGGCGCTACCAGCCTACCACCCCTGCCAGCGACACCGAGTGAACGGCGCACGACCAGAGGGGAGACTTCGAATCCGTGTTTCACTTTCATTAACAAATGCGTGCTTGCCGAATCCCAAACAATATTCATGCTGCAAAGTCATCCTCTAAAGATAGACATTTAGACTAGAGGCAGGCTATATGCTATAAAGAGTAGACTACTAGAAAAATTATAATAAATGCATTCAAACTTTTTTTTGTGTGTGTGTAATAACCGCGGCGGTAGGAAATATTTCGCAAATTTGTGTGGTAAGGAAAACATCAATAACGCGGCAGCTCTAGATGTGTCTATTCATTCTGTTTAAACCAGGGGTTCTCAAACTTTTTCATACCGTGACCCCATTTTATTTACGAATTTTTTTGGGGACCCCCACACTTAATGTATCGCGTAATTTCAACGTGGAATTAAGGAATATATCAAAATAAAAGCACACGTTGTTGAACTTGATCATGCATATTTATTAGAAATGTAATTACAGCACTATGTTATCAATACACAGTTATAAAACGAGGCATATTTAGCCAGGATATGTTGCCAGAACAGTAACAAAATAAATAATAAAAAATTTAAAAAGTTTACTTGCCAATGCGACCCATAGTTTGAGAATCACCGGTTTAAACCAATGGGTTTTTTCTTCACAGTTGCAGATAAAGATTAGGCTACACTAATATTATAGTATTAAAAACTGATGAGTTATATTGAGTTAAAGAAAGTTGATTTAAGAAAAAAAAAAGGCTAATTTAATCAGATGGATCACTTTATTCAAATTGAGGATTTAGTTTGAGGATATTTATATATATTAAAAAAAATCGATTTTTTATTTAAATTATTATTATTTTTTTATTAAAAACGAAGGTTCGAACGTCCGTTTAGAAAAACCCTGACAAAGTTTGAATCCCAAAAACAGGCTTCGAGTACAGCCTTCGGGCCCGCGTCCACCAATCTCACAAAAACACTGGCAGTGCGCCGGCAGTGCTGGCATGAAGCGCATCTTGTAGATGACAGAAAGAAATCTACAGCCATCCTTTTATCGCTTTTTCCTGCCGCGGTTTTGCACATATTATAGCATATTTTAATAACTTTATTGTATATTAATTATATATATATAGTTATTGCCTGACACCACAGTTCGCCCTTTGCTTTTTATTAGCTTTTTAGTAGTGTATTCGTGTAGTTATTATTATTAGTGTATTTGTGTTTTGTCGCGAATCTCAATGGTCTGTGGGAGACAGCCAGACAGGCAGGCAGCTCCGGTGTCAGGTTACAAACAGAGTGGTAGATATGAATGGCTGTGATTGGTTGTCTGAAAATGAGCTCAGCGCATCGCTCTGAAAGTTCAGAAAGTTTCAACTTTCGGCCGCACAAAAAAGCTGAAAAAAGAAGCCGACTGCAGCGCATTTCCTATAGGCGGCGCATGCGGCCGCATACGCTCTCTCCCCATTGAGATACATTGAAAAAAGACGCGTGCGGTCATAAATATGAGGCAGGTGGATCCGCGCCCCTTACAGTCTAACTGACAAGCTCAAATCAGATCCAAGCACTGAATGAGAATCGAGCACTAAGAGGCTGCAGTGTGAACGTGGCCTCGAGTCAGAACTCCTCCCAGTCCCCCTGGTTCCACACAGGCCTCTCTGCTCCAGCAGAACCCCTCTCAGTTATTACACAGGCATTACACGGCCATTACATGCTCATTATGGCGCATGTATTCATTCTGTCACAACTTCCTTGTTGTCAGTGGCGGAGGATAATGGGGATTTGTCCTACAATGGGCCACGGCCAGGTCGGCCAAGCTATTACTTCCGCCCAGTTAGAGCGCAGACTGCATTGTCTGACCCAGCGCTGGAGGACCTTCCACATGGGGACGACACAGAGCACACCCACCACAAGCAGCCTGACGACACAGAGCACACCCACCACAAGCAGGCTGACGACACAGAGCACACCCACCGCAAGCAGCCTGACGACACAGAGCACACCCACCACAAGCTGCAGCCTGACGACACAGAGCACACCCACCACAAGCAGCCTGACGACACAGAGCACACCCACCACAAGCAGCCTGACGACACAGAGCACACCCACCACAAGCTGCAGCCTGACGACACAGAGCACACCCACCACAAGCAGCCTGACGACACAGAGCACACCCACCACAAGCAGCCTGACGACACAGAGCACACCCACCACAAGCAGCCTGACGACACAGAGCACACCCACCACAAGCTGCCTGACGACACAGAGCACACCCACCACAAGCAGCCTGCAAGGGACGACAGCGATGGTTCTCCTGCTTCTCGGGTTGTTTGAAGTGGTGGCGTTGGGGGGGGGGGGGGCGACAATACCATACTAGATCAGATTCAAATGTATCGTCATCATGCAGCACAAGTACAGTACAATCATTGTGGGAGATAAAAGTCCCTTCCCCCCACCTCTTTGATCCCCCTCACCCACCTGCCCTTCCTACCCTCATCCCTCATTCTTAACCACAACAAACCCTCCCCCCCACCTTTCCCCAAAATGTCACGACACCCTTGCCTAGGCCCCCCGCCCCTTTCAGTTTTGTAGGTATAAAGATGTTGGAAGATCTGGTGGGTGTTCTCTCATTCCGGGTGCCCTAGCTAGTCACCTCGCTGATCGTCATCCAGCCATTCTCTGACTCATTTTGTATTGAGAACTTTGAGTTAATAAACTGTATTAATAACCAGGTATCTTCTGATTGAGTTAATAAACTGTATTAATAACCAGGTCTCTTCTGATTGAGTTAATAAACTGTAGTAATAACCACGTCTCTTCTGATTGAGTTAATAAACTGTATTAATAACCAGGTCTCTGATTGAGTTAATAAACTATTAATAACCAGGTCTCTTCTGATTGAGTTAATAAACTGTATTAATAACCAGGTATCTGATTGAGTTAATAAACTATTAATAACCAGGTATCTTCTGATTGAGTTAATAAACTGTATTAATAACCAGACGCAGCTGGTCTGACCGACAGACAGACTGCACCGGGGGGCTGCAGACGCAGCTGGTCTGACCGACAGACAGACTGCACCGGGGGGCTGCAGACGCAGCTGGTCTGACCGACAGACAGACTGCACCGGGGGGCTGCAGATGCATGGTCTGACCGACAGACAGACTGCACCGGGGGGCTGCAGACGCAGATGCATGGTCTGACCGACAGACAGACTGCACCGGGGGGCTGCAGACGCAGATGCAGATGGTCTGACCGACAGACAGACTGCACCGGGGGGCTGCAGACGCAGATGCATGGTCTGACCGACAGACAGACTGCACCGGGGGGCTGCAGATGGTCTGACCGACAGACAGACTGCACCGGGGGGCTGCAGACGCAGATGGTCTGACCGACAGACAGACTGCACCGGGGGGCTGCAGACGCAGATGCATGGTCTGACCGACAGACAGACTGCACCGGGGGGCTGCAGACGCAGATGCATGGTCTGACCGACAGACAGACTGCACCGGGGGGCTTCTGACCGACAGACAGACTGCACCGGGGGGCTTCTGACCGACAGACAGACTGCACCGGGGGGCTGCAGACGCAGATGCATGGTCTGACCGACAGACAGACTGCACCGGGGGGCTTCTGACCGACAGACAGACTGCACCGGGGGGCTTCTGTCGGAGGATCCAGCTTGTTTGGTCAGACCTAGCCGGTGCCAAATACACTATTCCAAATCACATGTTGTTTCCAGCGACGCAGACACTCTTTTGGAAAGTTGAATCACAGCCAAACAACAAATATTGGTTTTCCTTGGCAACGGACTTCCTCGACTACTATTCCACTCACTGCTGGGGGGGCTGCATCAACAAACTGAACGAGCTGGTGAGGAAGGCTAGCTCCGTGGTGGGAATCGAGCTGGTCAGACTAGAGGTGGTGGCAGAGAGGGGGATGAGAAGGAAGCTGGCTGCTATCCTGGAGAATCCCTCCCACCCCCTCTACGACGAGCTAGTCAAGATGAGGAGCACGTTCAGCTAGACTAACTAGTTGGAATTGAATGAAACAAAAATGCAAACCCTGGCCTCGATGGTTTCTTAGGACAATTCTTTACAACACACAGAGGCATGGTTGTAAAGGAGTGATTTATCTAGATACTACTATCTGATGATATCCACTTCACTCAATGAAAGCGCGCCCTGTCGCTCCAGTAGAGCCTAACGTTAGTCACATTGGATTTGTTGTTGACGTTAGAAAGGTGCACAGGTGACATGATATCACTGCGCCCAGTTCGGCAAAAAGAATTCTGAGTATATATCTTCTTAGAAAACTACTAAAAACCGCCTTACTGCACAAGTCTATGATGACTAGGGCTGTCTTAAATACTTCGAAGCTTTGAAGCTTCGTTCGATGGCACAAGCTTCGAACATTAAAAAAAAATAGAAGTAAAAAATATATATATATATATATATTTTTTTTTTTCAATTTTTTTCATTTTTTTTTTACTTCGGTGTGTGTGTGTGTGTGCATGGGGCCATTGGGTGGGGCCGGGGGACAAATACACTGGAGGAAAGTAACCCAGCTCAGCACTGCCCAAATTATATCATCACTATTGCCTGTTTGAAGGATATCATCCTCAAACACATATACACCACCTACACGCCTATTCTCAGTCCTTGCCCCACAATGGTGGAATGAACTACCCACCCCAGTTAGGACAGCCGAATCCCGTCCAATCTTTCGCCGTCGACTAAAGACGCACTTCTTCAACCATTATCTGAAATAAAATAAAAAAAATCTAACCCTAACTAACCTTACTGTCATGCACTTGTCCTAATAAACTAACCTACACTGTAACACGCAACACTTTGATGAATATTGTTACTCAGCTGATAGAGTTGTATCCTTCCTGATGACCTGTCGTACAGAACTTATAAGTCGCTTTGGATAAAAGCGTCAGCTAAATGACTAAATGTAAATGTAAATGCCTTGTAGAATTCCACACATAAGAAAGAAAGATACTGGGATGAATAAACAAAATAGGAAATAAAATGTAGAAATGCATGCAATACATAAATAAATATGAATCTCCATATATGAAATAGAACATTTAGATAAGGTGCTATTGAGATGTTTTGGTGAGTTCTTTGTTTTTTTGTGGAAGTAGCCCTTCTTAAAAATGCATGAACATTCACTGATAATTGGTCTGTAGTGGAGTCTACAAGGTCTACATTGCCGGACCTTGTAGACTGACATAATTCTGTGCATAGTTTAGTCTACACAGGCCATATTTCAAATAATCAAAATCTTACTTCATTCATCTTAAACATTCTTGATTTGGGGGATTGGTAGTTCCCATGAAATCTGAAGTTGTTCAAACGACAACAGCGATCCACCTTGAATTAAATCACACAGCCGTGTAATTCATTAATCCAATCCACTTTATTTATAGAGCACATTTAAAAACAACAAAGTTTACCAAAGTGCTGTACAAGTCCCACAACATAAAAAAAAAAAAAAAAAAAAAAAGTAATTAATTAATTAATAAAAAAAAAATGTAATTCGAAGCTTCGAATTAAAATCGAAGCTCGGCCCCGAAGCTTCGATTGCCAAAAAAATTATTCGAAGGTCAGCCCTAATGATGACGCTGTTGACGCCCCGCGACAACACTCGTAGTTTTGGGGGGCCTACCACCCCCCAAAAAATACTAGGGGAAACACTGAAGTCCATATTAATCCTTACTTGAGCAATTCATCACAATGCAGGGTTCTCTATACCAGGGCTGTCTGAAAATATTTGAGATTTCTTCTATATTTCTATCACTACCCTGATGTTTCAAAACACCCAAGGGGATCAATAAAGAAATATCTTATCTTACACACACCCACACACACACCACTCTGTTGTAATACAAGATAAAGTCAAGGACATCTCTATTTATAAACAAGCAAATCCCCAAATGCAATGCGTATAAATCAATTTCACTTTCCATCTTTCCAATTAAGACTCCGGTCTGACAAGTGAAGTAGGCTGCAGGGACAGTCTGAAATTATCACAGGCAACGGGACCATTCCTGGGATGAAAACACACACTAACTACTAGGGCTGTCTTAAATACTTCGAAGCTTCGAAGCTTCGTTCGATGGCACAAGCTTCGAACATAAAAAAAAAATCGAAGTAAAAACAAAAAAAATAAAAATAAAAAAAAATTCAAAAAATAAATTTTCAATTTTTTTTTTACTTCGATTTGTGTGTGTGTGTGTGTGTGTGTGTGTGTGTGTGTGTGTGTGTGTGTGTGTGTGTGTGTGTGTGTGTGTGTGTGTGTGTGTGAACTACCCATCCCAGTTAGGACAGCCGAATCCCGTCCAATCTTTCGCCGTCGACTAAAGACTCACTTCTTCAACCATTATCTGAAATGATAAAAAAAAATAAAAAATCTAACCGTGACTAACCTTACTGTCATGCACTTGTCCTACTAAACTAACCTACACTGTAACATGCAACACTTGATGAACATTGTTACTCAGCTGATAGAGTTGTACCCTTCTTGCTGTCTTGTCGTACAGAACTTGTAAGTCGCTTTGGATAAAAGCGTCAGCTAAATGACTAAATGTAAGTGTGTGTGTGTGTGTGTGTGTGTGTGTGTGTGTGTGTGTGTGTGTGTGTAGGTGTGTGTGTGTGTGTGTAGGTGTGTGTGTGTGTGTGTGTGTGTGTGTGTGTGTGTGTGTGTGTGTGTGTGTGTGTGTGTGTGTGTGTGTGTGTGGGTGCTACTGAGATGTTTTGGTGAGTTCTTTGTTTTTTTGTGGAAGTAGCCCTTCTTAAAAATGCATGAACATTCACTGATAATTGGTCTGTAGTGGAGTCTACAAGGTCTACATTGCCGGACCATGTAGAATCCGGACCTTGTAGACTGACATAATTCTGTGCATAGTTTAGTCTACACAGGCCATATTTCAAATAATCAAAATCTTACTTCATTCATCTTAAACATTCTTGATATGGGGGATTGGTAGTTCCCATGAAATCTGAAGTTGTTCAAACGACAACAGCGATCCACCTTGAATTAAATCACACAGCCGAGTGAAACCTTGTTGGCTGCGTCACAGTCACGAAAGGGGCTACTTAATTAATTAATCCAACCCACTTTATTTATAGAGCACATTTAAAAACAACAAAGTTTACGAAAGTGCTGTACAAGTCCCACAACATAAGATAAAAAAAAAAAAAAAAAGAAAAAAAGAAAAAAAAAATATAAAAAAAAAATATTTTTCTTTATTTTTTTTTTATTTTTTTTTGAAGCTTCGAATTAAAATCGAAGCTCGGCCCCGAAGCTTCGATTGCCAAAACAAGCTTCGAAGGTCAGCCCTACTAACTACGCACGCGATAAACTATTACAATTATTATTAATCAGCATCAAACCTCATCTCACATGGAGCAGTCGTGTGGGCTAGTCTACAAAAAGAGAGATCAGAATATATAACATCTGAAGACGATATACACCTGTGGTATCAGCTCGGTCTGAAGGTATCAGGGAGGGAACGAGGTCTTATATCTTGCACCATATTGTTTTGTTTTTGTTGCTTTCATTGCTTTACTATGTTTTTAATCTTATACCTTGCATCACTTTATTTTGTTTTTATCAACTTGCTTGTGAAGCACTTTAGTGCCAGCTGCCGCTGCCTAGAAATGTGCTATATAAATATAGAACTGACTTACATTTACATTTACATTTAGTCATTTAGCTGACGCTTTTATCCAAAGCGACTTACAAGTTCTGTGCGACAAGACAGCAAGAAGGGTATAACTATCAGCTGAGTAACAATGTTCATCAAAGTGTTGCGTGTTACAGTGTAGGTTAGTTTATTAGGACAAGTGCATGACATTAAGGTTAGTCGGGGTTAGATTTTTTTTAATTTTTTTTATCATTTCAGATAATTGTTGAAGAAGTGAGTCTTTAGTCGACAGCGAAAGATTGGACGGGATTCGGCTGTCCTAACTGGGATGGGTAGTTCATTCCACCATTGTGGGGCAAGGACTGAGAATAGGCGGCTTCTCTTTGATGATTTGGGGTGACATGGGCCGACTTCGGTAGGTTTGAGATCAGGCGGGCCGCTGCGTTTTGAATGAGTTGAAGAGGCTTGGTGGCAGTGGCCGGGAGGCCAGCTAGCAGTGCGTTGCAGTAGTCGAGGCGGGAGATGACTGTTGATTGGACGAGGAGTTGGGTGGCTTCTTTTGTCAGGAAGGGGCGTATCCTTCTGACGTTGCTCAGGAGGAATCTGCAGGTTCTGGTTGTCGCTGCGATGTGAGCAGAGAAGTTCAGCTGGTCGTCGAGGACAACACCAAGGTTCTTGGCGGTCGGCGACGCGGTCACAGCTGCATTCTCGACTGTGATGGAGAGGTCGGTCAGGGGGGAGGATTTGGCCGGCAGGTGGAGCAATTCTGTTTTGCTTAGGTTCAGTTTGAGGTGGTTGGTCGTCATCCAGGCGGAGATGTCGGACAGACAGGCCGAGATCCGCTCAGAGACGTGGATATCTGAGGGAGGGAAGGAGAGGAAGAGTTGAGTATCATCGGCATAACAATGATATGAGAAGCCATGAGACGTGATAATGTTACCCAGTGATTTAGTGTAGAGGGAGAAGAGAAGGGGTCCTAGGACCGAGCCCTGGGGGACACCCGTCCGGAGGGGGCGGGTGGCCGACAGAGTCCCTCTCCATGACACTTGGTAGGAGCGGTCATTGACTTGACTTGACTTGAAGGTATCAGGGAGGGAACGAGGTCTGAAGGGGCACCAGTCTGACGGAGAGGGAACGAGGTCTGAAGAGGGAACGAGGTCTGAAGAGGGAACGAGGTCTGAAGAGGGAACGAGATCTGAAGAAGGAACGAGGTCTGAAGAGGGAACAGTCTGACGGAGAGGGAACAAGGTCTGAAGAGGGAACGAGGTCTGAAGAGAGAATGAGGTCTGAAGAGGGAACGAGGTCTGAAGAGGGAACGAGGTCTGAAGAGGGAACAGTCTGACGGAGAGGGAACAAGGTCTGAAGAGAGAACGAGGTCTGAAGAGGGAACGAGGTCTGAAGAGAGAATGAGGTCTGAAGAGGGAACGAGGTCTGAAGAGGGAACGAGGTCTGAAGAGGGAACAGTCTGACGGAGAGGGAACAAGGTCTGAAGAGAGAACGAGGTCTGAAGAGGGAACGAGGTCTGAAGAGGGAACGAGGTCTGAAGAGGGAACGAGGTCTGAAGGGACACCAACAGGCCTGAAACCCGAGTCTGACGGAGAGGGAACGAGCAGAGCAGCAAAACACACAGACCTCCGTTTTCAATTCCCTATAGTGGTGGTTTGGGGGTAATTTCGGTTGAGGTTTAAAATGAAACCCCCGTTCTCCTTCATTTGACTATTATTTCACGTTTTCGCTGCGGTTACACACTGAAGTGTGGATCAATAGTAGGGCTGGGCGATTCTTGCTAAAATGTGAATCCCGATTTTTCTCTCTATGAATTGAGATCACAATTCTCTCACAGGATTCTTATTTTTTCAATAAAATCATTTATTGCACTCTTTCTTAAACAACATGATAACATATATATCAAAGTGCTTGACTTAAACTTAAACTTAAACATAACATATGGAAGTGCTTGACTTAAACATAAAAGTCTCTTGTAACATACAAAATAACTCAAGTCAGAATCGTCATCATTTAAAAAAGTTAAATAAAAAGTAAAAAAAAAATAAAAGAAATGGTTATAAAAAAAATCGTCATAATTTAGAAATTAGATTGCATAGGTCTATGAATTGAGATCGCGATTTCTTTTTCGATTCATCGCCCAGCCCGAATCAATATTTTTTTTTACATGTTTTGGCCTTAAATAGTTTCAAAATATCAGTCATTTCTGAAAATAAGTTACAAAAGTAAGAAAATTATGCGTTTTGGAAAATAGCTCTTTATTTGATTATCATAAAAAAGTGTTTTCTATACAGATATCGACATCGGTAAATATCGGTATCAGCCAGAACAGCAATATTAATATCGGTTATCGGTATCGGCCACAATTTTCACATCGGTGCATCACTAATACCAATACACATTTCTATACTTTGATACTTTTTTTTTTTGCACTCAAAACAGTTGCTGTACAAGGTTTCTGAACCCAGCTTTCTCAACTGTATATATATTGGAACTTGGTCCACACAGATGAACTCTGAGACTGCCCTGTTGAGCCTTTTATCATCTTTGGACTAATTTGTGTACTTTATATGCTGCTAAAAAAAAGCTGGGAGGTTAGGTTGCTTCTGAGTGGGGGGAGTCACTCTGTGAGCCAAATGCAGCAGACTTCTGTAGTTAAAGAAAATTCATGGGGTAGAAAAAGTATGGTTGTATTATTATTATTATACATTTGTCATAGCAGAGGGCCTAATTAGTTTGAGATGTAATAACCTAGAAAACATTTTGATGAGTGACTGATTATATATAGCCTATCATAATCTAGAACTAGGTTATGTCATATTGTAGGCTGTTTAACAAATTAAATAGATTTCCGTTGTCTTTATACAGTATGTATGAACAATGGGCAATTGTCAAATGTCTCTGTATAAATCACGTTTGTGACTAAGCTATAGAGATGCAGTGTGCATCAATTCATTTCTGTTCTGTTGTGACTCTTCTTCAGGCCTCTACCCCTAATGCATCACTCCGTGGCACTCTTCTTCAGGCCTCTACCCCTAATGCATCACTCCGTGGCACTCTTCTTCAGGCCTCTACCCCTAATGCATCACTCCGTGGCACTCTTCTTCAGGCCTCTACCCCTAATGCATCACTCCGTGGCACTGACTCTTCTTCAGGCCTCTACCCCTAATGCATCACTCCGTGGCACTCTTCTCCAGGCCTCTACCCCTAATGCATCACTCCGTGGCACTCTTCTTCAGGCCTCTACCCCTAATGCATCACTCCGTGGCACTGACTCTTCTTCAGGCCTCTACCCCTAATGCATCACTCCGTGGCACTCTTCTCCAGGCCTCTACCCCTAATGCATCACTCCGTGGCACTCTTCTTCAGGCCTCTACCCCTAATGCATCACTCCGTGGCAGCGGCCTGACCGCAGAAGGCTCCGTGGCGTCCAGGGGGAAGCCATGAAGGATGAGGTCAACTTTAAAAAGATCGGGCCGCGGGAGCTAAATGAGAAAAATATGTCCCATCTCGCCGGCGGGGACAGAAGCCGCTAAACAACCTGTTTGGATCCAGAACAAGGACACACAGTGTCAGAGAGATGCACAGCGAAGTGGGCGACTGTGAGTCCAAGACAGAGCAGCAAACTGCAGCGAGAGAGTGAATGGATCAGGTGTAGTGAATGGATCGGGTTAGTGAATGGATCGGGTTAGTGAATGGATCGGGTTAGTGAATGGATCGGTTTAGTGAATGGATCAGGTTAGTGAATGGATTTGGTTAGTGAATGGATCGGGTTAGTGAATGGATCGGGTTAGTGAATGGATCGGGTTAGTGAATGGATCGGGTTAGTGAATGGATCGGGTTAGTGAATGGATCTGGTTAGTGAATGGATCTGGTTAGTGAATGGATCGGGTTAGTGAATGGATCTGGTTAGTGAATGGATCGGGTTAGTGAATGGTTAGGGTTAGTGAATAGATCGGGGCGTCGCGATCCCGGTGCTGAAGCGATTAGAAAACGGTCTAAATGAGCGTTGGATTTTGACCTTCAGAGGCACAAGCGGGGTTCTAAATGGTGCATTTATTAGGGGTGTGGACATTTCTCGATTCTAAGATGCATCGCGATGCGGACGTGGACGATTCTGCATCGATGCAGTGACAGAACATAATCGATTATTATTATTATAATACTGTATATATATTTTTTAATTTATTTTTTTTACCCTCTTGCTAGCTTTTATGTTCTTTTACAATGTAGCGCTTTGAGATTTGCTCCACAACTATAAAGCGCCGTACAAATCAAATATATTATTATTAAAGCTAGTGTTCTGGTCATGCATCCACTCAACTCATAGAAAGCATCAGGCTATTCTAAAAGTATTGATACTAATAAAATGGAGTATTGAACCGTTTTTAACAGCTGGGTATCGAGATACCTATCTAGTATCTGTACCATGCAACACTAGTAAAGACATTTGTTTTGACATTCTGATTTAAGACATTTCTAAATAAAAGTAAATTTATCTGACTGCTTGTATTAATTGATGAAAAAGTAGCCATGTGCAGTAATATAGATTATAAAATTGAGGATGTAATATATTATTGAGCTGCATCGAGATGCATCGTAGAATCGAATCGTGAGGCCAGTGAAGATTCACAGCTCTAGTATTTACATATCAGCTTTTATCCAAAGCACTTTACAATTTTGTTCCTCACATTTTACCCACTCACTCACACATCCACACACTGACGGAGGCAACCATGCAAGGTGCCGACCTGCTCATCGGGAGCAGTTAGGGGTTAAGTCTCTTTGCTCAAGGACACTTCGACCGGCGCGGGCATGCGTCAGAAGAAAAAAGAAAACACTTCAAAGAAGACACAGCATAGCTGCTAGTTAACATTAGCTTACTGGTGGTCTGCATTACTTTATTTACGTGACCTTAAAATCGAAAGTCAAATCGGATCGTGGATTTGGATAATCGTGACGCCCCTATGAATGAGTTACGTGACATTGCCTGTATATGCAGGGGTGACAGTGGTTCAGGAGGTATAGCGGTCACCTGGTAAATGTAAGGTCGCTGGTTCGATTCCGGCTCCTCCCGGCAGTACGTCGGGAGTGTCCTTGAGCAAGACACTTTAACTGCTAACCCTAACTGCTCCTGATGAGCATGGTCGCCTTTGCCGTCGGTGTGTGAATGTGTGAGTGCATTTATTTTTATTTAACCTTTATTTAGCCAGATAAAACATTAAGAACTTATTTACAATGTCGATCTGAATGGGTGAATGTGAGGCATAAAGTTGTAAAGCGCTTTGGATAAAAGCTGTTATATGAATGCAGTCCATTTTTAGATGCGTTGCATCTTTATTGTTGTTCTTTTACTAGAACAATTAAAAATTTAATAAAATTTCAGGAATAAAAAGGGAAAATAATATTATTTCCTAACTGCCAAGTGAAATAGTTTTGATTGGGTAATGAAGCAAAAGAGAAAGAGAGAGAGGAGGGAGAGAGAGAGGAGAAAGAGAGGGGGGGAGGGGAGAGAAAGTAGAGAGAGGAGAGGGGAGAAGAGAGGAGAGAGAGAGGGGGGAGAGAGGGGAAATAAAGTAGAGAGAGAGAGGGGGGGGGGGGAAGAAGAGAAGGGGAGAAGAGAGAAAAATAGGAGAAAGAGAGGAGAGAGGAGAGAGAGAAGGGAAGAAGAATACAGACAGAGAGAAGGAAGGATGGGGGGAGAAGGGGAAAGAAGCGGGGGGGTCATGTCTTAACACTTTCCGTGCCAGCCATGCGGTGCCTAGGAACCCTGTTGCGTGCCACCGCTCTATTCAATGACAGAGCTCTCATATTTGCGAACGCATAAACTATATCTTAAATTATGGCTATGTGTCTAATATGGCCGTCGCTTATCAATGACTTGTTTGCAGTCAACATGGTCGAAACGGATTGTTTTTTTAATCAGTACATTTCCGTTTTATACCATTTTGAAAAACGCTAGTTTTTTGAAAGTTTCAGAATTTTTTTTAGATTCTGTGATAATCGCCCTTTACTGGAATACACAAAACACGTTGTAATTTTTCGGTCTATTTATGAATCGTTTTCAAATAAACGCTAGATTGTCGATAGTATATGTGTACTTATGCACGCTATAGAAGCGGGCTGAAAAATCGATTATCTTATTTCCTGATCGCTCGCACACACACACGCACACGCACACACACGCTGATATATAGGTGAAAATAGCTCTGATTATCCCAAGACTGGTAAAATAGATTCCTTACCTCAGATCAGATGTTCTCCAAAAAGATTATTCCAATTCCTGATCGCCATTCCAAATATCGATCGTGTTTATTGATCCAACGCTGGGTACTGAAAACACATATTCTCCGCTGTTCTGATGGTGGGCGATGACTGCAGTAGGCTCGGATTACATGCCTGTAGGGCTGCAACTAACGATTATTTTGGTAGTCGACTAATCTGTCGATTATTTTTTCGATTAGTCGACTAATCTAACAATTATTTCTGTCACACCCTCCATCTCTGCTTCCTGTGGGCGCGGCTCCTTTTCCGGGCTCTTAGCAGACTTCTTAGCTTAACATAACAGACCGACAGTAAGTTTGGGGGAACTAATGGGATAACTGGGGTTGCAACAAAAGTGCAACTAGGGCTAAAAACACAATGAAATAAAATAATAATAATAAATAATATATCCTTCTTCTTAGCAGACTTCTTAGCTTAACATCCCAGGGAACTAATGGGATAACTGGGGATGTTGTTTGCTCCTGACAAGAGTCTCAAAGTCTGGGGTGATGGTAGACAAAGCAACTCTGAGGTCATGCTCAATGTCCAATCTGGTCCTCTGCTTTGTCTTCAGCTGGACCAGAGCTGAGAAGCCACTTTCACAAAGATAGGTAGCAGGGCTCTACGCTAACCTTTTTCCCAAGGAGCACAAGTTTTTTTTAGTTTTTTTTTAATAGATGTATATTTGTACTGTGCGTGCATGTGCAAACGGGAACGGGACACACATCTGTGCAATAGCACATACCACCAAAGTCACTGGCCCACTGTGTGCGTGTGTGTGTATCTGCGTGTGCAAACGGGAATGGGAATGGACTATTAAGTGATTAACTGTCTACTGTGGCAAAGTTGTAGCCAACAACTAGGCCTAATAAAAAAAGGCAGTACTCCCATGTTCAAGACTCATCTTAAACTGCATCTTAACACTTTGCCGCCCAATCACGAGTTAACTCGGGTTTCGGTGCCATGCGTTGAGGACCAGAGCCACGAGTTAACTCGTGGCAAGTTGTTATTGTTTTATTCCATATTAATAAACGGATCAAGATCCCCGATCGACTCTGCAGATTTACCCGCCTCCTTTAAATCGGCGACATGCAATACCGGTCAGATCCTCTTAGGGGCGCCATCGCTCCACTGCAGTATCATTGAGGGTGAATGGGAAAAAAATTATTTTACTGTCTATGGGCGTTTCATGAGCCTGGATCCCAAGCGAACATCCTCAATCTTTGATCACGGTTCGAAGCGCAGATTTCAGCCTGGAATAATGGGATTTATGATCAGCCAATGGACATATCGATCTACCAGATGCAGATGAATAATGGGGAAATGCTGCCGGCGATCACATGGGCTGACGGTAGGACACACTTCCCCCAAATTACAGCCGGATTGGACATTGTTGTAAAACGCAAGCAATCGATCAGTGAATGTGGCTACTTGAACGCACACTGTATTGCTAATCAATAATACTAATCGGCGTCCCCCGCCGCCCCCATTTCATCCATAGATGCTCTGTAATAGTCCGGATGCTAAGCAGTTTGTTTTATTTCATTCGTATATATACAACAGAAATGCTGTTCGATATAACGTGACTAGCCTTTAGCCCTATAAATAGCCTGTGCCGCCTGGCTCGCAGTCTGTTTCGGATACCGGCTCTCCTTCCTCGACGCCTGGTCCCTTTGTTGTTGCGTGGGCCGAGGTATGGTCCTGCTGTCCTCAAGATCTCAGCAGGCCATTGTTGTGGTTTGGCGAGCTGATCCAGAGAGTAATCCAGTTGGTAAATTTCCCGTAATCCAATGTCTATGAGTGACTGACAGTCATACACATTAAATGCACCTACAGTTGGTACAAACAAAACTCTTAAAACTATAAATATTAACAAAAGTAAGCACAGTCTCGACGGAGCGCACAGATAGGCAGCCGGTCGTTGCGGCGCCATAGGCCTGCATACAATGCCTATGTTTTGGCTAGTGTTGCTCTTCTAGAAAAATAATCCTTTCAGGGTTGCCTATTGAAATACTGTACACCTCCAGTACAGAAACATTGTTTATGAGTTTGCGTGTCAGGTAGACCATTGATTGACAGTCGATTCTGCCAATTACGTCACACCGCTTTCACCCACCTCTGCTGTTGATAACGCTAGCCAAGTTAGCACACACACATACACACACACGCACAGTGGGCCAGTGACTTTGGTGTAGGGGTGTAACTAGGGATGCACCGATATGAAAATTTGCCACCGATACCGATAGTTCAACTAACACAATCGGCTGATACCGATACCGATTCCGATATTTGTGGCAACAAATCTTTTTTTTAATATTTTTTAAATGTTTTTTTTTTTTGTAATATATATATATTTTTTTATGAAACTACTGTATATTTGTGTTACAAATTGTGCTCACCGATATGAACATAGGCCTCTTTACTTACTTAAAAAAAGGAAACATCAAGAAATAGCACTATCTCTCTCCCAGTATGTTCTGCAGGGCTGCAGCTAGATACTAGTTCTCCCAGCATGGTCTACCTGCTGGGCTGCAGCTAGATACTATTGTCAACCAATGAAATTTTGATTGACAGTCGATTCTGCCAATTACGTCACACACCGCTTGCACCCGCCTCTGCTGTTACCACCAATCGGCAAGCGAGTATACATTTTTTACTTCGGCTTTTGTCCGCCATTGATTTTGAGTTGACGAGAGCTTTTCAACAACAACAACAATGGCGGCACGGCTGACGTTTAGCTTTTAGCTCCGCAGGATGACATAAATGAGGCATAATGATTTTACTGCAACTAATGTTATAATAAAACAAAGCCTTTCTATACATGTGTCTGATTGAAAACGTTATTAACAGATTGCAGAATGGGTAAAACTCAGGGCTCTGTGAGCAACGGAAGGAACTGAGCTAGTATGAACGCTTGCTACGTTCGGGTAAATAATATGCTGATGTTATTGAACGTGTAACACTAACTATATAACGTTAATGCCACAAAACGAATGCCTTGTTAATCATAAGTAGTAACTTTGATGCAGTAGCTTGTGTGTGTGTGTGTGGGGGGGGGGACTGGGGACGGCGTTGTGCAGGTCGTGAGTGAACTTTTTTTTGTCTTGATGCTACACAAATTGATGGATATTTATCGGCTACTGCCATTGGCACATTCGAGCTTATCGGCCGATAGGCCGATTGCAGTCAACAAGGCACTTATCGGCCGATACCCGACCGATACATCGTGCACCCCTGCATCGATTTGAAAATGTTAGAATCGATGTTATTATCATGTCCGTTACAGTCAACACAACGACATACGCTACTGCATCAACGTTATGATTAACAAAGCAAGGCATTCGTTTTGTTGCATTAACGTTATATTACTATTGCTATCGATAAATCTAGGTGTTCTAAAATCTATTGCTATTGGTAAGACTAGAATAAGTTAACTTAATGTTACTGTCTCGGAAAAGCCTTGCATAACGCAATGGCGGACTTTCAGGAAGTAAACAAGCAAATGAGAGCTTCCGATTGGTCATTTCCTTTATTTCCCTTGAAATCAGTCATGTCACTCGACTGTGATTGGACCGTTGGCTTGAGTGCAATGTGGGACGATTTATCAGCGGAGAAAGAAAAAAAATGAATTATTCTGACCAGCCGAGAGGAATGAACCTCCCTAAGCCGATGCCTGCCTGCCTACACTACACACATGCTCACACGCACACGCGCACACACACACACACACACACACACACACAGACACAAACAGATGCTCACACACACAGACACAAACATCACAAGCCTCTGAGGAAGGAAAAGGTAAACAAACAGGAAGCCAGAGAGATGCCCCGACATGAAAACACATGATCGGCGGCTCATGAGTTATGGACAGAGAGGGTAAGAAATCCACAACCGTGTTCCCATTTCATTACAGCCCATTATTATGGGATGTCTGTCCGCTCGCCCCCCCCCCCCCCCCCCCCGGCGAGGTAACCCGGCCGACGACTCCGGAGAGGGCCGGTGTGGTTTCCACCGCAGTGCCGTGGGTTGTAGGTTGTGTGGCCTTGCTCAAGGGCACTTCCAACAGCAGGCGTGGAGGAAGGGGAGCGGGAATTATTCATTCATTTATTTATTCATTATTTATTCATCCATTATTCATCTTTTGTAAGATAAACCCAGACGAAGCCACAGACGTGTGGTTCAGTAAAATATGTATTTCGTATTTCCCCTTTCCCTTGTTACCAGGGCTCTACTGTATGTTACCAGGGCTGTACTGAATGTTTATATTATTGTGTCCATTGTCATTGTCAATTGAAACTATAAACCTTCCCTTCAATATGCCATAAAGAAATAAAACAGGAAGTATCGGGGGCAGCGTGAGCCTCCCATGCGTTACTCCTCGCCACTGAGAGTTCGAGCTGTTGCAGTGAAAAGATGTGACAGGCTGCCTCCTTGTGTACCGGAGGGGACACGTGATGCAAGGCTTCTATCCTCACTACAGCCGACCAGTGGGAGGCATAGTCTAGCAACGTTCAAGACAGGGGAGGGAAAAATAGAAAAATAAGGAGAAAAAGCGGATAAAAAAAATTGTTCTAATAAATAATAATGATAATAAATTATTTGAAGTTTGGACTCATTTTTTACAACTGAGGTAGGTAGTTTAAATTTTTTGAGACTAAAGTACAGAAAAAAGGTACCGTTGGGTACCGGTATCGATTCACACAGGCACCGGTCAAACATGAACCCAACCCTAGTATCAGCCCAGGGTTAGAAATTAAAAAAAAAATTCAAGGGATTTTTTTGCCCCCCTTAATTGATTTTCGGGGGCTTTTTTTTGTATTTCGGGGGCACAACATTTTTATAATGAAAATTAACATAAAGATTATAAAACATTGTTGACACTTTTTTTTACAGTCTTCGTCCCTATGTTTGATAACGTAATGTTAATGTCTCCATATATAGGGCTCTACGCTAACCTTTTTCCCAAGGAGCACATGTGCTCCTAAATAAAATCTAAATACAAATTTAGGAGCACACAGAAATTTAGGAGCACAGTGACAATTGTTCAAGTAACACACACACACACACACGATGTGTGACATCATGGCTTGGTTTCATGTTTTGAGGTACCTTCAATTATCTGTAAATAATACATACGGTACATACTCTATCTAAATAGATTAAATATTATTGTCCCTGAGGGCAAGTTGTGTTGTTGTCTTGATATATCTACAAATAGCAGACGAATAACCGGTTGCCTCTGGATCAATGAATGTCTAATATTGAATAATATGATTAGCTATTTTATTTTTAACATCCCTAATTCCAACAGTCAAGAGGCTTGTTTCAAATTGATACATGAAAAACCCACACACGCAACGTTTGTGAGTATAGGCTCTGGCCAGATCGATCAATGAAATACGTTGCGTGCTCAGCGCTGTGGAATGAAGGAAATGCGCATCAAGATCGGATTTGGATGTTATTCTTTGAAGTTGTGTTACAAATGGAACGGTCTTTCCCCGCGGAACACAAGTTACTTAACGTTACACAGGTCGCGCTATGCAGATGCTTAGCTTGCTAACGTTAAGATAGCAGTGTAATGCTTGATGAAAGCAGAGCGCTCTGTCTGTGTTCGCAGCACCTCTCAAGTGCCTGTAACACGCAGCGGGCCCGCCTCCCTCCCTCCTTGGAACAAACATTCCACCCAAAAACTGAATTTCAGTCCAGTTTCAATCTGAACTATTAACAGCGGAGCTGTTTTGTAATCTTCATTCGTCTGTCTCGCACACTGCAAGTAAATGATTTTTCCGGTTCGCAAACACATATTATTAGGGGCAAATACGAGGGAAATGCTCGCACTGTAGAGCATATATAATTATATATATAATTAGTAAACTGTCGGGGGCTTTTTTTGCCCCCCTTAACTGATTTTCGAGGGCATTTGGTCAATTTCCGAGGGCATTTTGCCCCAAGCCCCCGTTAATTTCGAACCCTGTATCAGCCGGTATGTTCAGTAGCCTCCTCAGGATCGGTATCAGCAGGGCTGCACAGTGCGACATATATATATATATTGTATAACGTATCTGTATAATATATATATATAATATAACACGTTTTATACTCGTGCTACAAGATTTTGGCCTGTGCTACAAAACTATCAACCTCTGTAGCATCAGTGCTATGTGCAAAAAAAAGTTAACGTACAGCCCTGGGTAACAGGAAGGAGACGAAACGTATCATGTACTGAGAACTGACGTCAGCTGACGGCTCCGAGCAGAGAGGTGACCTGGGGGTCATTCACCCCCCCGCCCCCCCACCACCAAGGCAGAGGTCAGGCAGGACAGGACAGGGACGGAGGCCCGCTGCGGTTCGTGGGTCTGTCTGGGAAATGACTGAGCAAACAGGGGCGAGAGTGGCTTCCCCTAGCTGGCACCAGGGCTTTGTCCCGGCTAATCCGCCCTAAAGAGTCACAGCCCCCCCCCCCAGCGCCTCCCCCAGGGCCCAGTAACAACAACACGGCTCAGTCTGAGGGGGACACACTGACCGAACGAAGCCCACTGGGCCAAAGCAAGGAGGACAGAGAGATTCTGGGCTCGGAGAGAACCGCGGGGGTCGGTGTTGAGCGCCGGGTCCGGACTGTTGGGGCGATGGAAGGGAGATGTCGCACTCTGACATCTCACTCGGACGTCTCACTCTGACATCTCACTCTGATGTCTCACTCTCTGACGTCACACTCTGACGTCCTGCTGGGTTTTGTCCAAGTTGCTGATCCATTGAAGAATCCAAGTATTTTATCTCTTGTAGAAACAGCTTTTTAAAGTAATGTATCTCTCTTGTAGAAACAGCTTTTTAAAGTAATGTATCTCTCTTGTAGAAACAGCTTTTTAAAGTAATGTATCGCTCTTGTAGAAACAGCTTTTTAAAGTAATGTATCTCTCTTGTAAGGCTGAGCCCGAACGTTCGAACGTTCGTTCGTTACGCTGACATTCGGACTTTAATTAATAGGTTCGAACGTTCGGTGAAAAAAAAATAAAGGATGCGCACGGGGTTGAGGTGATGTGAATGCGAGGCGCTCGGCTCAACCAGTATGGTCTGCCGGGCTGCAGCGGGATACTATTTCTCAACCAGAGCTCTATTTTGATTGACAGGCGATTCTGCCAATTACGTCACACCGCTTGCACCCGCCTCTGCTGTTACCACCAATCGGCAAGCCTCAACAGACTTACCGTAGCTACCGGGGAGCTAACCGCCGAGGAAGTAATCGGTAACAAGGTTTCCGTAGGTGAACCTGCAGATGAATACCATCCTTTTTCGGCCACGGAGCGCGAGCTTCATGGCGGGAGGTGGTTGCGTTGGAAACAACAGCAGGCGCACGGTGGACAGACCCGTCCACCGTCTACCTCGGAACGGTGGTAGGGCGGACGGGCGGCAGGCGTGTTGGGAGCCCGGCCGTTCCGAGGTAGACGGTGGACGGGTCTGTTGAGCCGAGGCGTGCGCCTCTCCTCCCGGCTCCCCTCCCCGTCGTCCAAGAGTGAATACCTGTTATTGAACGTGTAACACTAACTATATAACGTTATTAATGCCACAAAACGAATGCATTTGTTTATCTAGCCCCTTACGTGACTGCAAGGGCTATTGTTTATCATACTTTGATTCAGTAGCTTGTTTATTTTCTTCTGAGTGCTTTGTTTAATTACATGTTTACATGAACAGCCACCACTGTAAACAACATGTTTTTCACCAATAGACTATGCAATGCCGCCCTCCGTAGGATCTATAATAATACAATAAAAAAAAAATTATTATTAAAAAAATGAAAAAAAAAATATTAAAAAAAAATTTTATTAAAAAATTTAAAAAAACGAACGTTCGAACGTTCGTTCGATAAACCCTGGCGAACGTTCGAACCCTAAAAACAGGGTTCGGGCTCAGCCTTACTCTCTTGTAGAAACAGCTTTTTAAAGTAATGCATCTCTCTTGTAGAAACAGCTTTTTAAAGTAATGTATCTCTCTTGTAGAAACTGCTTTTTAAAGTAATGTATCTCTCTTGTAGAAACTGCTTTTTAAAGTAATGTATCTCTCTTGTAGAAACAGCTTTTTAAAGTAATGTATCTCTCTTGTAGAAACTGCTTTTTAAAGTAATGTATCTCTCTTGTAGAAACAGCTTTTTAAAGTAATGTATCTCTCTTGTAGAAACAGCTTTTTAAAGTAATGTATCTCTCTTGTAGAAACAGCTTTTTAAAGTAATGTATCTCTCTTGTAGAAACAGCTTTTTAAAGTAATGTATCTCTCTTGTAGAAAAGTAATGGAGATGGAGGCCAGATTGTCTCAGCTGGGACAGGCACTGGCAACAACTACAAGGACAAATTCAATCTAGATCCAGGGAGAGAGAGGTCTCAGCCATCTGCTTTCTTTCTATCTATCTATCTATCCATTATCCATCTATCCATTATCCATCCATCCATCCATCCATCCATCCATCCATCTTTCTACATATCTATCTACCCATATATCTATCTATCCATCTACCTAACCATCTACCTATCTAACTATCTACCTATCTATCCATCTACCCATCTACATATCCATCTACATATCTATCTATTAGGGATGCCGCAATCGATCGGCCAGCAATCGGTATCGGCCGATATTCAGTATAAATATAAGATTGGGGAATTCCAATAATGCTTTCTAGTCGCTGATTACAAAAACCGATCGATGACGCAAAAAACATGAGCCAATTCTCAGCGGAGTTGGTGTCATTGTCGCATGCTAACTAATAGGGATGCACCGATATGAAAATTGGCCACCGATACCGATTGTTCAACTAACACAATCGGCCGATACCGATATTTGTGGCAAAATATAAGTATTTGTAATTTTTTTTAATATATATTATTTTCTTCATTTTTTTTGTATTTTTTTTTTTTAATGAAACTACTGTATATTTGTATGTGTATGTTTGTATTTGTAGGCCTCTTTACTTACTTAAAAAAAGGAAACATCAAGAAATATGTTTATGGTATTAATTCCACCATGCCATGTAGCACTATCCCTCTCCCAGTGTATCGTCTGGCGGCCTGCAGATGGATACTATTCTCTCAACCAGAGCTCTCAAACCAATGCAATAGAACCATTTTGATTGACAGTCGATTCGGCCAATTACGTCACACCGCTAGCACCCACCTCCTGCTGTTCTTACCACCAATCGGCAAGCGTTTATTCATTTTCTACTTCCGGGCATGCCGCCATTGATCTGCTTGCGAGAACCACAACAAGCTAATACGTTAGCTGCCCGCCGACCAGCGCTCCAGAGTCCACAGGATGACCAAACGAGACACAATGATTTTACTGCAACAAATGTTATAATAAAACAAAGCCTTTCTATACATTTGTCTGGTTGAAAACTTTATTAACAGATTGCAGAATGGGTAGTTGGGTACGGAATGAGCAACGGAATGGAACTGAGCTATGAACGGAGTAATGCCTTGCTTACTTGCTATCTTCGGGTAAATAATATGCTGATGTTATTGAACGTGTAACACTAACTATATAACGTTAATGCCACAAAACAAATGTTTGTCATTTTAACAGCAGATACTTTCTTAAATGCCATCTTCCCGAGAGAGGGGTGTTGACGGGGAGCTGTGATGGGTTCGCTTGGTTGTGTTATTAATAGCATTGAACAGCTAACCGAAAGCTAGCGTTAACTAACGTTAAAGGTTTAGCCATAACGTTACCTTGGCTAAAGTTGGGGCTATTCATAATCCAGCAATAATGGCTGCAGACCTGCAAGCAAAGTACAGCAAGTTGGCAAAGGAGTATTCCAACGTAAATCACATTTTCACCAGTAACGTTAGTCTTCCACCTCCCGGTAGCTCATGCTAGCTAACCTAGCTCATGTTAACGTAGTCACTGAGCGACCACCTCGCGTACACAATTAATGACATGTTGCGGACAGCCATATCGGTGACAATGTTTAGCTTTTAGTGCCAAATGATAAGAGTCTGAAGCGGAGTCTCAAAAGAGAATGTTGAATATTTAGTAGTAACTTTGATGCAGTAGCTTGTGTGTGTGTGTGTGGGGGACTGGGGGTGGCGCCGTTGTGCAGGACGCGACTGAATTTATCGGCTACTGCCATCGGCACATTCTAGCTTATTGGCCGATAGGCCGATTGCAGTCAACAAGGCACTTATCGGCCGATACCGATACCCAACCGATACATCGGTGCACCCCTACTAACTAACCTAAAACATGTTGGCGGTGTGGAACTATTACAAAGTGTCTGAGACCGATGCAACAAATGCCATCTGCAATGTATGCCAGGATAAAATACCTCGTGGGGGAAGCATAAGCATTGGCAATGTAAAAAGTTTCAACACAACAAACGAAACCCTTTCACTGCGACAATACGGAAGGTTAACCCTTTTCACTGCCACACGACAGCAGGTCAACCATTTCACTACCACACTACAGAAGGTTAACCCTTTACTATCACACTACAGACAGTTAACCTTTCACTACCACACTACAGAAGGTTAACCTTTCACTACCACACTACAGACGGTTAACCTTTCACTACCACACTACAGAAGGTTAACCTTTCACTACCACACTACAGAAGGTTAACCTTTCACTACCACACTACAGAAGGTTAACCTTTCACTACCACACTACAGATGGTTAACCCTTTACTATCACACTACAGACGGTTAACCTTTCACTACCACACTACAGAAGGTTAACCTTTCACTACCACACGACAGAAGGTTAACCCTTTACTATCACACTACAGACGGTTAACCTTTCACTACCACACTACAGAAGGCTAACCTTTCACTACCACACTACAGAAGGTTAACCCTTTACTATCACACTACAGACGGTTAACCTTTCACTACCACACTACAGAAGGCTAACCTTTCACTACCACACTACAGAAGGTTAACCCGGGCCTTTACTATCACACTACAGACGGTTAACCTTTCACTACCACACTACAGAAGGTTAACCGTCTGTAGTGTGATAGTAAAGGGTTAACCTTCTGTAGTGTGGTAGTAAAAGGGTTAACTCTATATGGGAGGAGGGACGAGGGAAAGCCGGGGATCTATCTGACCGGAGCAACACAAAGAGGCAGAAGACAATGTGAGAGATGCTGTGAAACGGGATCTTCAAAAGAAACAGCACTACTACTAACACTAAGAGAAACGAGGGCTTTGCCACCAAAATAAAGTAAAAACGTTAACATACACATCCCTGGATGGTGAGTCAGAGAGTGAGAAGAGAAGGTCTACAGCTCGCTCCAAACGTATCGCAGTAGGACTGTAGGAGGCTACACCAGCACAGAGAGTGAGAAGAGAGGGTGTTTTACAGACACGTCTCGCTCCAAACGTATCGTAGTTGGAGGCTGCAACAGCACAGAGAGTGAGAAGAGAGGGTGTTTTACAGACATGTCTCTGGGGGATATATAATATATCTATACTACTACCTACTATGCTAATATGTCTATACTACTATGTCTATACTACTATGCTAATATGTCTATACTACTACCTACTATACTACTATGTCTATACTACTATGCTAATATGTCTATACTACTACCTACTATGCTAATATGTCTATATACTGCTATGCTAATATGTCTATACTACTACCTACTATGCTAATATGTCTATATACTGCTATGCTAATATGTCTATACTACTACCTACTATGCTAATATGTCTATACGTACTATGCACTCAAGACTGTAGCCCTCAAGTTCAACACTGTACACAACTTGTAAGTGACTTTGGATAACGGCGTGAGCTCTTCTGTGATGTAAAGTGTGGGCGTTTAGCTGGGTCTGAATAAAAGCATCAGCTCTCCTCGGGGTTCCCACAGACATTGCGAAATGAAATTCAAGGACTTTCAAGTACTTTTCCAAGCACTATTTTTCATTTAAAAAAGGGCATTTTAAAAGGATCCAATTTACTTTTAAATGCGTTTTTTTTTTCTTGGGAAATAAATCCGATACAATATTTATGGCTTAAAAAACCAATTTCCGACAATTAGTTACACTTAAGATAATAAAAAAAATGCAATTTCTTGATTCAGAACAATTGTATGATGGATGAACAAAACGTTCAATGCGGCGGGGCTGTTTTCAAGGAATTCCAGGCCTTGATTTTTTTTTGGTACAAATAATCAAGCACTTTAATAAGCACTTCAAGGACCTTGTGCGAACCCCGTCTCCTGTTTAAAGCAAAAGCGTGGGGGGGATTAGGTTAGCTGGGGTTGGTTAGCCACTCACTTGTCGTACTCTGCGTTGTCCCTGTCACAGCGAGCGTCCTTGTGCTTCTGCCAGTCCTTGCCGTGCTTACAGGTGGTGAGCAGGACCACGTCCTCGGCGTTGTGCACGTGGTACAGGGCGTTCCTGGTGTCCGAGCCTATCCCCGTCAGGTAGCGCTTCCCCTTGAACACCAGCATGTACTTCCTGTAGGGGGGGATGGAGTTGTGCCTCAGGTGGCCCCTCTCGCCGCCCGTGCGCGGGTGCTCCCTGGAGAACAGCGGGATGGACACGTCGAAGTGGGGCCGGAAGTTCTCCGTGCTGATGCTGGCCTTGGCCAACATGGCGAGGCCCAGGTCCAGGCCCAGGTCCTCCGTGTAGTCCGGCCACGTGCCGCTGTACAGGTTGAACACCACGTGGTTCCGGCCCCCGTTCCACAGCGGGAGCCCCTGGACCTTGGCCCGCAGGTTGTGCACGTACTGGGGCGACAGCTGGTCCCGGTCCAGCGTGTCGAGGCTGAGGACGAAGAGGCACGCCCTCGCGGGGTCCGCGGTGTGGAACCCGGAGCCCTGGATGGAGGACAGGATGTTCTGGTAGCTCTCCGACATCTTCTCGCCCTTCTGCGGCGGGTACACGTACACCTTGAACCCGTGGCTCTTGCACGGGGAGAAGTCGAAGCAGGAGTCCATGCGGCAGCGTCTGCCGGTGTAGACGCCGGAGACCACGTCCCTCCTCTTCTGCCGCGGAGACGTGTGCAGGTTGTAGTCCTCGTCGGTCTCCGCCTCGTGGTCCTCCCGGGGGCCGCTGAACGGCTGCAGGGGCCCGGAGGAGTGGGGCCACTGCGAGGAGGAGGAGCTCAGGTACCCGGCGAAGCTCCGCTCATCGCCGCGCCCCCGCCAGTCAGCGGGACCACCCTCCCGTCTGGAGGAGGAGGAGGAGGAGGAGGACAGCGGGACCGGGATCCCCCCCGGCGGGGAGCAGAACAACAGGACGAGGAGGCATACACCGGCGGAGAAGAGGATTAAATACCGTTTTTTGGCCTGCATGTGTCCGACGGTGCGGGTCACGGTGTCCGGTGATAAATGTGGTAACCCCCCCCCGCGGTTTTGATGATTATTTTTCAACACTTCTTCTTCCTCCGACGGGAGAGCTGTTCCTCCGCCATGATCTCCCCCCGGGCTGGCTGCACGGGCTCTGCGTCTCCCTCCACCGGCACCGGCTGCTGCTTCAGTCGTTCCCAAGTCCAGCTGGTCACTGGTCCTCCAGTGATTGATTGATTGATTGAAAACTTTATTAACAGATTGCAGAATGGGTACAGTACACAGTACGGCTCAATACACACAATTGTTAAGGGGATGCAGACCAGAGAAAGACTTTCGTCTTGTTTACATCAGGGTCCCCCCCATTTTCAATTCATCATAAATAATTCATCATAATTCATCATAAGTGCATGGGGGCGATTAACGGTCTGACGGCCCCCCTAATGTCCTGTATCGATTAACAACACGGCTGTCGGTTCCACCAGAGATCCCCGTCGTCGGTCAAGTTGGGGGCGGGCGGGGGGGGGGGGAGGGGGGGGGGGGTGCATCCAAAGTGGGGCACCCTACTTTTTTTGGTCTCTTTGTTTACCTTTTCCCCCCCGGGTCCTAGCAGGGTGTCCTCCTCCTCAGGCTTTGGGAGGAGCGGTGTCCAGACTCACACAGGGGGGGGTACTCACTCACTGTTGGAGTTCTTCTTCTTCTTCTCTCCTGGAGGAGGAGGAGGAGGAGGAGGAGGAGGAGGAGGAGGAGGAGGAGACGGAGACCCCCAACAACACAACAACACCCCGTTCTGCTCGGACTCGGACCATGGCGATGGAAATGCAAAAGAATAAAAGTCTTTACATCTCTTCTTCCTCGTCACATTGATAAAAGCGTTAGGGTTATATTATATACATGATTACTAACACACGGGTCCGGGTGGGGACAGACAGCAGCGGTGATGGTTCCGCTCCGAGAGGAGGACGAGCATGAAGTCTGCACGCAGCGGAAGCCCCGCCCACTGCGGACGTAACGACGCGTGTGACCAGCGCGTTTCCCCATTGGCGCGCGTCGTCACGTGTGGGCGGGGCTTCCGCTGCTGCACCCTTTCACTGCCGGAGAGGAGCCCCCCCCCCCACGACATGACGGGACTGAAGGACACGGATTTATATTTCAACAAAGGGAATCAGAGAAATATCTAAATGTATTGTCATTGATTGATTGATTGATTGATTGATTGATTGATTGATTGATTGATTTTATTGTGATCAGAGACATCATCCAAGGGATAAAACATGATAAAATGCAAGTACTTATTTCCATCATTGATTGATTGAAAACTTTATTAACAGATTGCAGAATGGGTACAGTACAGCTCAATACACACAATTGTTAAGGGGATGCAGACCAGAGAAAGACTTTCGTCTTGTTTACATCAGGGTCCCCCATTTTCAATTTATCATAACATATATGACATACATGACATACAAGTAGACAGTACTGCTACATCTATACATTTATGACATACCAGTCATGGTCCCTGGTATTTAAAAAAACAGGACATACATCAACATAAAACAACATCATAAAACATTAAGATACAATATGCATATACAGTTGAAGTTAAAAGAATAATTTATAAATATGCTACCCTCTCTTTCCTATGCCGAGTACAACAAAGCACAAGTACAATACAGTACAACGGAAATAAGTTTGTATTCCAAACCAGAGTGCAAATGTAACAGCAAAGTGCAATAGTGATGTAATACAATGTACAGGTGATTAATTAATTAATAAAAATAATGGTAATTAATTAATTCATAACTTTTGAACAATAGATGCTATTTCTAATCTGTCAGCTGTTCTATATTGCCAACAAGATTGTCTATTCCATTCAATACACATACATCTCAATAAGCAAGGAAAGTACTTGAACATTCATTTTTATCTTCCAAGTTTAATTTCAACAAGTTCAAGTGCAACTACATAGGACCATAATAATAAAGATTATGATGATAATCATACACTTATTTTATATCATTGGAAAGCCCTGGTTGTTAGCTTAAAAATGGTACCAAATATGAGGTACTTTGAAATACCCAATAACTAATAATCTATCACAAACTGATTCAAATTCATGTTCAGGGATTTCCTAAATAGGCCAGATGACCCCCATTAAAAAGGCATACTGGCCAACAGCGAAACTAGTAAGAGGGACTGAAATCGACAGATTTATATATTTAAACTTTGTTTGGGGGGCTTCAGACTTCATTAATTATGGTAATGAGACTTATTTTTAATGGGGAAATATTTGGCCAACAATGAATGAATGAATCTTTATTTCGAACATGATTTAAAAAGAATTAAAAAAGACAACGAAAACAACGAAATCGTCCTTTATAAATAATCACAAGACCTGTCAGATGATGGTCTTAAAATCGGCCTGGCTACTAGCAGATATACTCCACTGTGATTTCAGAATGACATTTAGACCAAACACAGCACATGTCGTGTTCTGTTTTCATTCATCACCACAAGTAACACAGCAGGGTGTATTAGAACAGAAAGCTGGCCTTCTTGGAGATGGTAGCCTTCTGACTATAGCGGCGACAACCCTGCATCTCCCGGTCTAAAAATAACGTGCAGAGGGAGGGAGAGAGAGGGAGAGAGAGAGAGAGAGAGAGAGAGAGAGAGAGAGAGAGAGAGAGAGAGAGAGAGAGAGAGAGAGAGAGAGAGAGAGAGAGAGAGAGAGAGAGAGAGAGAGAGAGAGGAGAGAGAGAGGGGATAAGAGAGACGAGAGATAAAGAGAAGAGGGAGAGAGAAGAGAGAGAGGGACAAAGATAGAAAGAGATGAGAGATAAAGAGAGAGAGGAGAGAGAAAGAGAGAGAGGGAGAGGAGAGAGGGACAAAGAGAGAACGAGATGAGAGAGAGATAGAGAGAGAGGGGATAAGAGAGATGAGAGATAAAGAGAGAGAGAGGAGAGAGAAAGAGAAGAGAGGGAGAGGAGAGAGGGACAAAGAGAGAACGAGATGAGAGAGAGATAGAGAGAGAGGGGATAAGAGAGATGAGAGATAAAGAGAGAGAGAGGAGAGAGAAAGAGAAGAGAGAGAGGGAGAGGAGAGAGGGACAAAGAGAGAACGAGATGAGAGAGAGATAGAGAGAGAGGGGATAAGAGAGATGAGAGATAAAGAGAGAGAGAGGAGAGAGAAAGAGAAGAGAGAGAGGGAGAGGAGAGAGGGACAAAGAGAGAACGAGATGAGAGAGAGATAGAGAGAGAGGGGATAAGAGAGATGAGAGATAAAGAGAGAGAGGAGAGAGAAAGAGAAGAGAGAGAGGGAGAGGAGAGAGGGACAAAGAGAGAACGAGATGAGAGAGAGATAGAGAGAGAGGGGATAAGAGAGACAAGAGATAAAGAGAGAGAGGAGAGAGAAAGAGAAGAGAGAGAGGGAGAGGAGAGAGGGACAAAGAGAGAACAAGATGAGAGAGATAGAGATAGAGGGGATAAGAGAGACGAGAGATAAAGAGAGAGAGGAGAGAGAAAGAGAAGAGAGAGAGGGAGAGGAGAGAGGGACAAAGAGAGAACGAGATGAGAGAGAGATAGAGATAGAGGGGATAAGAGAGACAAGAGATAAAGAGAGAGAGGAGAGAGAAAGAGAAGAGAGAGAGGGAGAGGAGAGAGGGACAAAGAGAGAACGAGATGAGAGAGAGATAGAGGGGATAAGAGAGACGAGAGATAAAGAGAGAGAGGAGAGAGAAAGAGAAGAGAGAGAGGGAGAGGAGAGAGGGACAAAGAGAGAACGAGATGAGAGAGAGATAGAGGGGATAAGAGAGACGAGAGATAAAGAGAGAGAGGAGAGAGAAAGAGAAGAGAGAGAGGGAGAGGAGAGAGGGACAAAGAGAGAACGAGATGAGAGAGAGATAGAGATAGAGGGGATAAGAGAGACAAGAGATAAAGAGAGAGAGGAGAGAGAAAGAGAAGAGAGAGAGGGAGAGGAGAGAGGGACAAAGAGAGAACGAGATGAGAGAGATAGAGATAGAGGGGATAAGAGAGACAAGAGATAAAGAGAGAGAGGAGAGAGAAAGAGAAGAGAGAGAGGGAGAGGAGAGAGGGACAAAGAGAGAACGAGATGAGAGAGAGATAGAGATAGAGGGGATAAGAGAGACAAGAGATAAAGAGAGAGAGGAGAGAGAAAGAGAAGAGAGAGAGGGAGAGGAGAGAGGGACAAAGAGAGAACGAGATGAGAGAGAGATAGAGGGGATAAGAGAGACGAGAGATAAAGAGAGAGAGGAGAGAGAAAGAGAAGAGAGAGAGGGAGAGGAGAGAGGGACAAAGAGAGAACGAGATGAGAGAGAGATAGAGATAGAGGGGATAAGAGAGACAAGAGATAAAGAGAGAGGAGAGAGAAAGAGAAGAGAGAGAGGGACAAAGAGAGAAAGAGATGAGAGAGAGAAAGAGAAGAGAGAAAAGGGAGAAGAGAGAGGGGGGAGAGAGAAAAAGAGAGAGGAGAGAAAGAGAGAAAGACATGATTGGAACCTCGGAACGTTCCACCTCCGAACAGAAGAGAGAATCTCGTCTTGCAGGAGGAGGAGGTCCGGCGGTCTTTTCAGGCGGGTAGAACAGTGGTACCGCGGTCCAAACAGGTCTCTTCAGGCGGGTCAGAACCGTGGTACCGCGGTCCAAACAGGTCTCTTCAGGCGGGTCAGAACCGTGGTACCGCGGTCCAAACAGGTCTCTTCAGGCGGGTCAGAACCGTGGTACCGCGGTCCAAACAGGTCTGTTCAGGCGGGTAGAACAGTGGTACTGGGTCCACCACCAGGACGGGTCTGTTCAGGCGGGTCAGAACAGTGGTACCGTGGTCCAAACAGGTCTGTTCAGGCGGGTCAGAACAGTGGTACCGCGGTCCAAACAGGTCTGTTCAGGTGGGTCAGAACAGTGGTACCGCGGTCCAAACATGTCTGTTCAGGCGGGTCAGAACAGTGGTACCGCGGTCCAAACATGTCTGTTCAGGCGGGTCTGAACAGTGGTACCGCGGGTCCACCACCAGAACAGGTCTTTTCAGGCGGGTGAGAACAGTGGTACCACGGGTCCACCACCAGGATGGGTCTGTGCAGGCGTGTCGTGTTGAGCCCTGATCTGTTTTCACAGCTGCCGTGGCCTGAAAGACTAGGGCTAGATCCACAAAGAATGGATTGCACGGAGCAAGTTGCACCCTTACTTACAATTCATGATGAATTGAAAATGGGGGACCCTGATGTAAACAAGACGAAAGTCTTTCTCTGGTCTGCATGGTACTAATACAGTTTTTCACGATTGCTAAAACATCACAAAACTCTAAACACAAAACACTTTTCTCAAGCTATATACACAAAACCTAACATTCGCATTTCAAAACCAAACTATCACACCAAAACAGTTGCCCATATGCTCAAAAGCAAACTTTGACACCAAAATCCCTCTCAAGGCCTGCAAAAATGTAAACAATACTAAGCATCATTACACAAAACAACAAATAATTTAAAACACAATGGGTCTCATTCCCGAAAATTTTTCAAAGATATATTCTGGAAGACTTATCTTGGAACCACTGAGACATAATCAATGACAAGTTCACTCTGAGTCCTGAACGTGCTGGTAATATGTCTTAAGTGGCTGAAAAGGTAGCACAAATTATATGATCTGATATCTGCTTGGAGAATGGCATTCTGTCTTAAACTCGAAAGCGCGTTCCCGTTCAGGTCATTTGCATACAAAACAACGCCTCCAGAGCTCCTTATAAGGCAACTAGTGACGCAGCTGTGTGCAAATGGAATGGCGAAAGTGCTTTGCGAGTCTTGCGAGCCGCGTGATTACGAAACCTAGCGTCAGTCAGTGCCAATCAGAGAGCGTCTCCGAGAAATGCGGCTAGGTTTCGTAATCACGCTTGCGCGCCATCAAAACTAGATTAGATTAATGTATTGGCATCATATACAGCTCGCAGTACACCTGCCGCAGCGCGCACGCACACACACACACACGCACGCGCGCAGTACTGTATATGAATGAATGAATGAAATATAATATATATAGCCTACGGCGGGCGTAATGAATGAACGCAGTATGGTTTATTATTCCATAATTAAGTCTATAGGCTACTGTTCATTCGTAGGCGCACACAAGACTTGTTATGGAATATTAATGCAGTCTATTTCCACCGATTAGCTTTAGTTCTTATTTATTTATCCACTGTCATTTCAGTGTTGGTGTATATGGCTATATAGTGTATTTCAATATAAGTTTAATTGATTGATGATATATTCGAAGGAATGCAGGTTTATAGCTATATCAACCCCCTCCAATGTACAGTAAATGACCAAGTATGGTTTTGTCAATATTCCAATGTACAGTTTTGCTTGTACAGTGTAAAGGCCTCTGCATGCTACAGAAACTTCAAAGCAACTGCAACACAACATCGACAAAGCAACAGTGTTTTAGACACTCTGCCTTTATGCTTCTGCAACATCGACGCGCAAAGTTAGTTTAACTAAAGTTAGTTTAGGTTCGTGTTAACATTAGATAATGTACAAAATAAACGTATTTCCGGTGATTTTAGACGTCGCTCTTTTATTTTGAAAACCCCCGACCGGAAGTGTTATAGTGTCTGTTGCTAGCAGCTTAACTTTCTGTGCTTTTCGAGCTAACGTTACCGTAACATCATTAGTTTCCAATGGAGAGGACCTCGGCTCACATGCAGCTCAAACTACCTATTGGAATAAATTAATTGATTGATGTTTAACTTGTCCCTGTGTGTGTCCAGTCATTTCGACTAGCAAACGTTGTATTTAACGTTACCTCAGGACGGATACCATTGTATTTACTTGGTTAGCTATGTAGCTAATGTGGATAGCATTTTGAATAGACCCAATGCTAGCTGGCTGGCTACAGCTTTATTTACTAAATTATGGAGGCTTTTTAATCGTCAAGGTAAGAGAGGATTTGTCATGATCAACTGAAGGCGTATGCTATGGAACAATATGTGCTTGGGTTTTCAGAAAAAGGCGAGCTATGTGACGCTAATTATTTAGCGTTTACGCTGGAAACAACAATGGAGGACATTATTCTCTGCAGGACTAATATTATTCTATGACAGCACCGCCCCCATTCGCTAACCAACCAATCACTGCTACGCAATATCAACGCAACGGTTGTTTAGGTTAGATTTGAGGGACATGTACGCAACGTCCAAGCAACACAGTCTACAAGACCCTCTAAAACAACCGCGCTGAAATCGCGCCGATGTTGTGTTGCAGTTGCTCTGAAGTTTCTGTAGCATGCAGAGGCCATAAGTCTATCCCCCACCCACCCCTCCTACCCAACCTCCTCCAACAGTTTCTACGTCAAATGTACTCTCTTTTCTGGACTCTTTTTGTATCACGAACAGTACTGTATTTGCAAATCTGGTATGTCATAAATGTATAGATGTAGCAGTACTGTCTATCTGTGTCGTGTGTGTCATATATGTTATGATGAATTGAAAATGGGGGACCCTGATGTAAACAAGACAAAATTCTTTCTCTGGTCTGCATCCCCTTATGTAATTGAGCTGTACTGTACTGTACCCATTCTGCAATCTGTTAATAAAGTTTTCAATCAATCAATCAATCAATCAATCAATCAATCAATCAATCAATCAAACAAAGGTCTGTCCCATTGTATACCAATCAATGGGATACATTGCATGTTGACCTGCATTCTTTCAAATGTATATAATTAATCATTAAAACAGATGTGTAACAAATAAGAAATACAAATTCCACAGAAGGCATTAAATAATTATTATTTTCAATCATTTCACAATAATTGCATAATTGTGTTTGAATATCTGAGTAATTAAAGTAATTATACATTTGTCCAAAATAGCTGGTTCAGATATGGTTAAGCAGCTGCCCTGTGATCAGATGAATCCATATTATTTATTTTTCCGACATCAAATGCGTAATTTCTTATTGTACAAATATTGTCATATTTATTTTAATTATGATTAAGTAATTAATTCCAAGGAGGCCTGTAGCGTTGACGTGAAGGAATCACTGAGAACACAGTCTGTCAAGTTATAATGAAATTTTAAATTAGTCAATCAATCATGAGATTTGATCGTGGCTGAGAGCAGATTTAAGAGTGCTCCTCAGCACTCTTAAATCTGCTCTCAGCCACGATCAAATCTGATCTCAGGAAAATTTGGGGACTCCCACTCCCAGCCCTAATATGTCTTAAATGGGCCGAAATCTGGCTAAGATGACATTTTTTGTCGTAACTTCGTTCGGGAATGAGACCCACTGTTCAGAGTGTGAGAATGTTCTTTTTACAGTTTCCCAACTGCCAGGACACATTTTCAGAAACCTTCTTATCTGTTCTCAAAATATATGTATTGGGCATTTATAGATTTGTGTGTTTCATAGGAATAGTATGTAAATTAAGAAAATTACAGTTTTTCACGATTGCTAAACCACAACACAATTCCCCAAACCAAATTACCAGTTCCCTAAGCACATTCAATAAAACTAGCCCCCATTTGGCAAAACCATAAACACATTTAACCTGTAGACACAATCACACACAACTCAATCCCCTTTTCTCACAAGTCTAAACACATTTTGTCTTGCTAAAACACATGTTGCAAAAATCTCTGTTCAAATGTGCACATTGAAGCTCATGTGATCCAAAATGATAGCCACAGTCAGCTAAAGTTGAACACAATCAATGAACACACCTGGTGTCATTGATTAAACACAATCAATCAACATGCCAACATGGAGAATCACATGTTACTACAGTAGTGTGCAGGGGCGTAGCTGGGGGGGGGGGGGGTAGCTTAGGATGATTCCAAGGGCCCAGCACTGGGGGGGGCCCCCAATTTTCTTTTTTTTTTTTTTTTTTACTAGACATCACTCAGGTGTATTATTGATGCTCTCATTGATACTATGTTTGTTTCTGAAGTGTGTGTGTGTGTGTGTGTGTGAGATATATAGAGAGAGAGGGGGGGCTTTGGTAGACTATTGCATTGGTCCATTCATTGAAGATGAACGCAATGCGACATCCTTTACTAGGCTCACCCACCAACAGTGCAGGTGCTGAACTGCTGATCCGAATGTATAGGTAAAAACCATATGATGCGTTTTCACCAATAAAAAAATTGCCAAATTCTTTTTCGCTTGCGCGCTTACGCGTGCTCGCATTCACTGGGGGCCTACAAATACATTCTTTCATGGGGCCCAGAATCTGGAGCTACACCCCTGGTAGTGTGCATACCACTGTAAGCTCAGCAAATATCAGACAAACATCCTGTATCCAGTACAGGTTACAATTACAGTGGTTACAATCACAGAAAAGACGAGCGGACATTGCGCTCGTCACTAACGCAAGAGACACCGGTATCGAATCCGGCTGTCAGGGTTGCCTCCGGCTTGGGCCGGTCGTCATTCTGACTCAATTGGCAGCGGGAGGGGAGTCGATGGGTGGTAGTCTGGTCATTGTAAACAGCGACTCCTACAGGTCGGTCAGGGCGCCTGCACAGCAAAGACAGGAGAGGGCGGGGCAGTGTGAGCCTCCCACACGTTACACCTCGCCAATGAGAGTCCGCGCTGGCAGGTGAAAAGAAGTGGCTGGCTGCCTCCACATGTATCGGAGGGGACATGTGATGGGCTTCTATCCTCCCTACGACCGGCCAGTGGGGGGCACATGCGAGCAACGATCAGGACAGGGGAGGGAGAATTGGCACGAGAGGAAAAATTGGGATGGGAGAAAATCACAGAAAAAGGAGGAGAAAAAGTAGGTAAAAAAAATAAAAATTTAATAGAGTACAGAAAATACTAGACATTATCTGTTTGCCTAGCTGGGTCTGGCCAGAGAATTTATGGGAAACTGGGACATGTTTTGTTGTGATTCTCCATGTTGACTGATTTGGGTATATGCAGAGAAATTAGATTTTTTCATCAGTCTGCATCATTGGTCTTGCGTCCAGTGTATTGTATATGTGCGTGCGTGCATGCGTGTGTGTATGTGTATGTGTGTGTGTGTGTGTGTGTGTGTGTGTGTGTGTGTGTGTGTGTCTGTGTGCGTCTGCCAGCCCCCACACTAGTCACCCTGTAAGATACCTATGATATATATGATATATAATCTGAGAACTCAAATAAAGTCGGCTATATTTAAAATGTATTTCAAAAGTACACTACAATACAATACAATACAATACAATACAGTACACTACAATGCAATACAGTACAATACAATACAGTACAATACAATACAGCACAGTACAATACAGTACAGTACAATACAATACAATACAGTACAGTACAGTACAATACAATACAGTACAGTACAATACAATACAATACAATACAGTACAATACAATACAATACAGCACAGTACAATACAATACAATACAATACAGTACAGTACAGTACAATACAATACAATACAATACAGTACCATACAGTACAATACAATACAGTACAATACAATACAATACAATACAATACAATGGTTCTTGTATATTAAACAGATGGATATAGCAAGCTAGCATAAGGACACATAGTATAACTGTAGATTGTATAGTATAACATTGTATAGTAATGTACATAAGACCCAGTGCCTCATCCGTATAGCTAACAGTGTATGCACTATCGCAGGACCTTAGCATGTCTTACCATGCTCTTGTAAACTTTATGTACATTATACCTGTTATGTCTTATTCTTATTACTTGTATTATTGCACAAATGTCTTATTCTCATCCTATTCTTATTACTTGTATTATTGCACAATCGCTGCGGGCATGACCCCCCACATTTCACTGTATGCTTGTATGCCGTGACAAATAAAACTCTTGACTTGACTTACAGTACAATACAGTACAATACAATACAATACAATACAGTACAATGCAATACAGTACAATACAGTACAATACAGTACAATACAGTACAATACAATACAGTACAATACAGTACAATACAATACAGAACAATACAATACAGTACAATACAATACAGTACAATACAGTACAATACAATACAGTACAATACAGTACAACACAATACAATACAGTACAATACAGTACAATACAATACAATACAATACAGTACAATACAATACAGTACAATATAATACAGTCCAATACAATACAATACAATACAATACAGTACAATACAGCACATCAGGGGAGGGGCCTGACTGTGAGTGACAGTTCCTCAGGGAAGAGGGGCCTGACTGTGAGTGACAGTCCTCAGGGAGGAGGGGCCAGCCGGCACTGAGGCTGAAATGCACAAATCAGAGCATCGGTGGGCAAATTGGAGGGTTGGTCTCCGTCTGATGAATGGAGATGTCACTGTCTCCACTGACAGGTCTGTATGGAGACAGAGAGACAGCAGGGCCTCTGGGAGAGAGCGGAGAGCTGCCTGATAAACACAGTCCTCATATCCCTCCTGGTTATATGGTGGGAACCGTATATGTAATAGTTTTCAAGTTTCAATCTTGTGTTAATTAATTGTCATAGTAAAATACAGAATACTTTATCATGAAATGTTTTTTTTCTGTATGAGCCCCTGGGAGTGTGCTAGATAAAAATAGATAAAAAGTATAAAATAGAAAAAGTCAAAAGTATGTCAAATAAAGTGTTCAGTCAATATACATAAATGTTAAATGGCTGCATTTATATAATAATAATAATAACTTTATTTGTATAGCACTTTTCATACAGAGGTTGCAGTTCAAAGTGCTTCACAACAGTAAAAAATACAGGCATAAGCGAGCATAAAAAGATAGACAGGTAGAATCACAGTGTTTCACATTAGGATCTAGCATCCCAATAGGCTCTCCGCTTATAGTTTTCAGTAACACAAATAGTAAAAATAGTTTAAAATGATTCAGTTTAAAAATAGTAAAATAAAAATAAAATAAAATAAAATAAAAATTATAAAATAGAACGGACATAAAAAATACAGGCATGAGCGAGCATAGCAAGATATGGCAAGTGACAACAATGCATAAAGTTTACAGACAATCCATGCTGATTGATCTGCCATAAGCAAGTGAAAGTTTACAGACAATCCATGCTGATTGATCTGCCATAAGCAAGTGAAGATTACAGTCTGTTCTAACAAACCAAACTGCCATGTATTAAAGTTTACAGACAATCCATGCTGATTGATCTGCCATAAGCATAAGATTACAGTCTGTTCTAACAAACCAAACTGCTACAGCCAGGACACAGTTAACCTGGTTCTACTAACAGCCAGGACACAGTTAACCTGGTTCTACTACAGCCAGGACACAGTTAACCTGGTTCTACAACAGCCAGGACACAGTTAACCTGGTTCTACTACAGCCAGGACACAGTTAACCTGGTTCTACAATGCTACAGCCAGGACACAGTTAACCTGGTTCTACAATGCTACAGCCAGGACAGAGTTAACCTGGTTCTACTACTACAGCCAGGACACAGTTAACCTGGTTCTACAACAGCCAGGACACAGTTAACCTGGTTCTACTACAGCCAGGACACAGTTAACCTGGTTCTACAATGCTACAGCCAGGACACAGTTAACCTGGTTCTACTACTACAGCCAGGACACAGTTAACCTGGTTCTACTAACAGCTACTACAGCCAGGACACAGTTAACCTGGTTCAATGCTACAGCCAGGACACAGTTAACCTGGTTGTACAATGCTACTACAGCCAGGACACAGTTAACCTGGTTTAATGCTACAGCCAGGACACAGTTAACCTGGTTGTACAATGCTACTACAGCCAGGACACAGTTAACCTGGTTTAATGCTACAGCCAGGACACAGTTAACCTGGTTGTACAATGCTACTACAGCATAGTGTTTCACATTAGGATCTAGCATCCTAATAGGCTCTCTATTCAGTAATTAAAAAGTGCACTAACCGACGGACATAAAAAAAAAAGAAAAAAAAATACAGGCATGAGCGAGCATAGCGAATAATAAGAATAGTTTAAAATGATTCAGTTTAAAAATAGTCATCAGTAAGAAGTAAAAAGTGCAATAACCGACACATGAATTTGATAGGCAGTGTAAAAGAGTAGGCAGGGTAAGAATAAATACAAGTTGTGTCAGGATATCCCTGATGTTTCCTCTTGCCACTAGGTGGTAGCAGATATCTATCAGTGAAATGCCTGAGCAAAGAGATAGGTTTTAAGCTGTCTTTTAAAGATGTCTAGCGAGTTGGCTTCCCTGATGTTTTGGGGTAGTTTGTTCCATAGTTTTGGGGCATAGTTGATAAAGGCTGCATTACCGATCCTCTTTTGACTGCTTCTGGGAGCCTCTAGTAGTCCAGCAGCTGATGATCGCAGTGTTCTTGCTGGTGTGTAATTTATTAGAGTGTTGGCGATGGTATATAGCAGCTTTTATCCAAAGCGCTTTACAATTTGTTCCTCACATTTGTCCCATTCACTCACCGACGGCGGAGGCGACCATGCAAGGTGCCAACCTGCTCATCGGGAGCAGTTAGGGGTTAAGTGTCTTGCTCAAGGACACATCGACATGCTGCTCGGGAGAAGCGGGAATCAAACCGGGAACCTCCGGGTTACCAGACGGGTGCCCTACCTGCCGAGCTACTGTTGCCCCTATGTATTGTATACATTATACAATATACAATACAGAGTAAAAAGAGTAACAGTGAGGTACAATGCAGAAATGGGATGAGGTACAAACTTAGGGTAAGGTGCAATGAGGTATGAATTGTAGTGCAAATCTCTTTACTAATAAATATAAAGTGTTGTTAAAGTGTCTAAAGTGAGTGGTAAGGTGAGTGTTTGTTTAAAGTGAGTGTGTACGTGTGGATGTGTGTGCAGTGAGTGTAGATGATGGGTTGTTACATAGTGTCATTGTCATTGAGCCATTGATACCAGCCATCCTTCTATATACACTTTTAATTTATTTATTTATCTAAGTCCCCTTCCAGATACCAGTACTGAAGCAGTGTTCCTGTCTGGATCACAGAGATGTAACCTGATAGACCAGTCGGCCAGTAGCTGTATTCAGACTCTCTAGATCTCAGAGTAGAGCTGTATTCAGACTCTCTAGAGCTCAGAGAGAGAGAGCTGTATTCAGGCTCTCTAGAGCTCAGAGTAGAGCTGTATTCAGGCTCTCTGGAGCTCAGAGTAGAGCTGTATTCAGACTCTCTAGAGCTCAGAGAGAGAGAGCTGTATTCAGGCTATCTAGAGCTCAGAGTAGAGCTGTATTCAGGCTCTCTAGAGCTCAGAGAGAGTAGAGCTGTATTCAGGCTATCTAGAGCTCAGAGTAGAGCTGTATTCAGGCTCTCTAGAGCTCAGAGTAGAGCTATATTCAGGCTCTCTAGAGCTCAGAGTAGAGCTGTATTCAGGCTCTCTAGAGCTCAGAGTAGAGCTGTATGCAGGCTCTCTAGAGCTCAGAGTAGAGCTGTATTCAGACTCTCTAGAGCTCAGAATAGAGCTGTATTCAGACTCTAGAGCTCAGAATAGAGCTGTATTCAGGCTCTCTAGTGCTCAGAGTAGAGCTGTATTCAGGCTCTCTAGAGCTCAGAATAGAGCTGTATTCAGACTCTAGAGCTCAGAGTAGAGCTGTATTCAGACTCTAGAGCTCAGAATAGAGCTGTATTCAGACTCTAGAGCTGAGAGTAGAGCTGTATTCAGACTCTCTAGAGCTCAGAGTAGAGCTGTATTCACACTCTCTAGAGCTCAGAGTAGAGCTGTATTCAGGCTCTCTAGAGCTCAGAGTAGAGCTGTATTCAGACTCTCTAGAGCTCAGAGTAGAGCTGTATTCAGACTCTAGAGCTCAGAGTAGAGCTGTATTCAGACTCTCTAGAGCTCAGAGTAGAGCTGTATTCAGGCTCTCTAGAGCTCAGAGTAGAGCTGTATTCAGGCTCTCTAGAGCTCAGAGAGAGTAGAGCTGTATTCAGGCTCTCTAGAGCTCAGAGTAGAGCTGTATTCAGACTCTCTAGAGCTCAGAATAGAGCTGTATTCAGGCTCTCTAGAGCTCAGAGTAGAGCTGTATTCAGGCTCTCTAGAGCTCAGAGAGAGTAGAGCTGTATTCAGGCTCTCTAGAGCTCAGAGTAGAGCTGTATTCAGACTCTCTAGAGCTCAGAGTAGAGCTGTATTCAGACTCTCTAGAGCTCAGAGAGAGTAGAGCTGTATTCAGGCTCTCTAGAGCTCAGAGAGAGTAGAGCTGTATTCAGGCTCTCTAGAGCTCAGAGTAGAGCTGTATTCAGGCTCTCTAGAGCTCAGAGAGAGTAGAGCTGTATTCAGGCTCTCTAGAGCTCAGAGTAGAGCTGTATTCAGACTATCTAGAGCTCAGAGTAGAGCTGTATTCAGGCTCTCTAGAGCTCAGAGAGAGTAGAGCTGTATTCAGGCTCTCTAGAGCTCAGAGTAGAGCTGTATTCAGGCTCTCTAGAGCTCAGAGAGAGTAGAGCTGTATTCAGGCTCTCTAGAGCTCAGAGTAGAGCTGTATTCAGGCTCTCTAGAGCTCAGAGAGAGTAGAGCTGTATTCAGGCTCTCTAGAGCTCAGAGTAGAGCTATATTCAGGCTCTCTAGAGCTCAGAGAGAGTAGAGATGTATTCAGGCTCTCTAGAGCTCAGAGTAGAGCTATATTCAGGCTCTCTAGAGCTCAGAGTAGAGCTGTATTCAGACTCTCTAGAGCTCAGAGAGAGTAGAGCTGTATTCAGACTCTCTAGAGCTCAGAGTAGAGCTGTATTCAGGCTCTCTAGAGCTCAGAGAGAGTAGAGCTGTATTCAGGCTCTCTAGAGCTCAGAGAGAGTAGAGCTGTATTCAGACTCTCTAGAGCTCAGAGAGAGTAGAGCTGTATTCAGGCTCTCTAGAGCTCAGAGTAGAGCTGTATTCAGGCTCTCTAGAGCTCAGAGTAGAGCTGTATTCAGGCTCTCTAGAGCTCAGAGTAGAGCTGTATTCAGGCTCTCTAGAGCTCAGAGTAGAGCTGTATTCAGGCTCTCTAGAGCTCAGAGAGAGTAGAGCTGTATTCAGGCTCTCTAGAGCTCAGAGTAGAGCTGTATTCAGACTCTAGAGCTCAGAGTAGAGCTGTATTCAGGCTCTCTAGAGCTCAGAGTAGAGCTGTATTCAGACTCTCTAGAGCTCAGAGTAGAGCTGTATTCAGGCTCTCTAGAGCTCAGAGTAGAGCTGTATTCAGGCTCTCTAGAGCTCAGAGTAGAGCTGTATTCAGGCTCTCTAGAGCTCAGAGTAGAGCTGTATTCAGGCTCTCTAGAGCTCAGAGTAGAGCTGTATTCAGGCTCTCTAGAGCTCAGAGAGAGTAGAGCTGTATTCAGGCTCTCTAGAGCTCAGAGTAGAGCTGTATTCAGACTCTAGAGCTCAGAGTAGAGCTGTATTCAGACTCTAGAGCTCAGAATAGAGCTGTATTCAGACTCTAGAGCTCAGAGCTGTATTCAGACTCTAGAGCTCAGAGTAGAGCTGTATTCAGACTCTCTAGAGCTCAGAGAGAGTAGAGCTGTATTCAGGCTCTCTAGAGCTCAGAGTAGAGCTGTATTCAGACTCTCTAGAGCTCAGAGTAGAGCTGTATTCAGGCTCTCTAGAGCTCAGAGTAGAGCTGTATTCAGGCTCTCTAGAGCTCAGAGTAGAGCTGTATTCAGGCTCTCTAGAGCTCAGAGTAGAGCTGTATTCAGGCTCTCTAGTGCTCAGAGTAGAGCTGTATTCAGGCTCTCTAGAGCTCAGAGTAGAGCTGTATTCAGGCTCTCTAGAGCTCAGAGTAGAGCTGTATTCAGACTCTCTAGAGCTCAGAGAGAGTAGAGCTGTATTCAGGCTCTCTAGAGCTCAGAGTAGAGCTGTATTCAGGCTCTCTAGAGCTCAGAGTAGAGCTGTATTCAGACTCTCTAGAGCTCAGAGTAGAGCTGTATTCAGGCTCTCTAGAGCTCAGAGTAGAGCTGTATTCAGACTCTCTAGAGCTCAGAGTAGAGCTGTATTCAGACTCTCTAGAGCTCAGAGTAGAGCTGTATTCAGGCTCTCTAGAGCTCAGAGAGAGTAGAGCTGTATTCAGGCTCTCTAGAGCTCAGAGAGAGTAGAGCTGTATTCAGACTCTCTAGAGCTCAGAGTAGAGCTGTATTCAGGCTCTCTAGAGCTCAGAATAGAGCTGTATTCAGACTCTCTAGAGCTCAGAGTAGAGCTGTATTCAGGCTCTCTAGAGCTCAGAGAGAGAGAGAGAGCCTTGGGGAGAGGAGAAATAATTAAAAACAACCCACTACGTCTCTGTTCTCTCCTGCATCCAGCCGCCTGGTTAGTGGGCTGTTTGTTTTTACATGTTTTTCGTCAGTGTTTCGGGCCAGAGGTGTTCAGTTGATACAACGTTCAAACGGCAGTAAACCCCTCCCTGGAGACCAACAGTGATCATATAGGGAGGTGTAGTCTGACGTCACTTTGGACCGCCCACGAGGGCCACCCGTATAGGGATTTAACCACTACACCTCCCTATTGCCTCTCGGGCTGGAGGCAGCTTCTCTGGAGATCCACCCTGGTGATCCACCCTGGAGAGCCGCCCTGGAGATCCGCCCTGGAGATCCGCCCTGGAGATCCACCCTGGAGATCCATCCTGGAGATCCACCCTGGAGATCCGCCCTGGAGATCCACCCTGGAGATCCACCCTGGAGATCCACCCTGTGTCCTACCTGGTCTCTGATAGGTGGAGACTCTGAACGAGTGGCTTCTGTGTGTCGTCTGTGTGAGTAAGTAGTAACTAAATTTTATTTGTATAGCACTTTTCACAGAGAGAACTCACAAAGTGCTTTACATACAACAGAAATAAAATATAAAAATAAAAAAGCAAGAACCATTCAAGTGATAAGAAACAGAACAAAAAACACAATGCATCTCAGAGAAAAAAAACAGCAGACATATTTTATACCTGGAGGAGAAGCTCAAGCATTACCCAAAAGCCTGTTTAAACAGTAATGTTTTTAGCTGATTTTAAAAGATTTCAACAGACGCTGCAGGTACAACTTAGGGTAAGGTGCAATGAGGCATGAGTTGTAGTGCAAATATCTTTACCAATCAATATAAAGTGTGTTTAGGTGTTCTAAAGTGGGTAAAGTGGGTGTTACAGTGAGTTGTTTATTTAAAGTGAGTGTGTGCGTGTGGATGTGTGTGCTGTGAGTGTATTTGATGGTTTGTTACATAGTGTTATTGTCGTTGTGTGGGTGTGTCTGTGTGTCTGTGTGTTTGCATGTGTGTGTCTGTGTGTGTGTATGTGTGTGAGTCTGTGTGTCTATGTGTGTGTCTGTGTATGTGTCTGTGTGCGTCTGTGTCTGAGTCTGTGTGTGTGTCAGTGTGCGCGTCTGTGTGTGTGTCTGTGTGTGTGTCTGTGTGTGTCTGTGTGTGTCTGTGTCTGTGTGCATCTGTGTGTGAGTCTGTGTGTGTCTGTGTGCATGTCTGTGTTGTGTGTGTGTGTCTGTGTGTGTGTCTGTGTGTGTGTGTCTGTGTCTGTGTGTGTCTGTGTCTGTGTGCATCTGTGTGTGAGTCTGTGTGTGTCTGTGTGCATGTCTGTGTTGTGTGTGTGTCTGTGTGTGTCTGTGTGTGTGTGCATCTGTGTGTGAGTCTGTGTGTGTGTCTGTGTGCGCGTCTGTGTGTGTGTGTGTCTGTGTGTGTTTGTGTGTGTGTGTCTGTGTGTGTGTGTGTTTGTGTGTGTCTGTGTATCTGTGTGTGTGTCTGTGTGTGTCTGTGTGTGTGTGTGTCTGTGTGTGTCTGTGTCTGTGTGTGTCTGTGTGTGTGTGTCTCTGTGTCTGTGTGTGTGTGTGTCTGTGTGTGTGTGTGTGTGTGTGTGTGTGTGTGTGTGTGTGTGTGTGTGTGTGTGTGTGTGTCTGTGTGTGTGTGTGTGTGTGTGTATGTCTGTGTTACAACATCTCACTCACAGAGCAGAGATCAGGTACAGTTACACAACAATAACCTTTAAGTCTCTAAGGCCTGAAAACCATTTATATGCTAATAGGTCTGACGGCGGTAATGACTTGCAATAAAAATACATCTGCTGCTTGATCTGATATCACAGCACTATTACCTGATACCTGATACTCTGGTCTCTGGTCTCTGGTCTCTAGTCCTCAGGTCCTCTGGTCTCTGGTCTCTGGTCTCTGGTCCTCTGGTCTCTGGTCCTCTGGTCTCTGGTCTCTGGTCTCTGGTCTCTGGTCCTCTGGTCTCTGGTCTCTGGTCTCTGGTCTCTGGTCCTCTGGTCTCTGGTCCTCTGGTCTCTGGTCTCTGGTCTCTGGTCTCTGGTCCTCTGGTCTCTGGTCTCTGGTCCTCTGGTCCTCTGGTCCTCTGGTCTCTGGTCTCTGGTCCTCTGGTCTCTGGTCCTCTGGTCTCTGGTCCTCTGGTCTCTGGTCTCTGGTCCTCTGGTCTCTGGTCTCTGGTCTCTGGTCTCTGGTCTCTGGTCTCTGGTCTCTGGTCTCTAGTCTCTGGTCTCTGGTCTCTGGTCCTCTGGTCTCTGGTCCTCTGGTCTCTGGTCTCTGGTCTCTGGTCTCTGGTCTCTGGTCTCTGGTCTCTGGTCTCTGGTCTCTGGTCTCTGGTCTCTGGTCCTCTGGTCTCTGGTCCTCTGGTCCTCTAGTCCTCTAGTCCTCTGGTCTCTGGTCTCTGGTCTCTGGTCCTCTGGTCTCTGGTTCTCTGGTCTCTGGTCTCTAGTCTCTGGTCTCTAGTCTCTGGTCTCTGGTCCTCTGGTCTCTGGTCCTCTGGTCTCTGGTTCTCTGGTCTCTGGTCTCTGGTCTCTAGTCTCTGGTCTCTAGTCTCTGGTCTCTGGTCCTCTGGTCCTCTAGTCCTCTGGTCTCTGGTCTCTGGTCTCTGGTCCTCTGGTCTCTGGTTCTCTGGTCTCTAGTCCTCTGGTCTCTGGTCTCTAGTCTCTGGTCTCTGGTCTCTGGTCTCTGGTCTCTAGTCCTCTGGTCTCTAGTCTCTGGTCTCTGGTCCTCTGGTCTCTAGTCCTCTGGTCTCTAGTCTTTGGTCTTTGGTCTCTGGTCCTCTAGTCCTCTAGTCCTCTGGTATCTGGTCCTCTGGTCTCTAGTCTCTAGTCTCTAGTCTTTGGTCTTTGGTCCTCTAGTCCTCTGGTCCTCTGGTATCTGGTCCTCTAGTCCTCTGGTCTCTGGTCCTCTAGTCCTCTGGTCTCTAGTCTCTGGTCTCTAGTCTCTGGTCTCTGGTCTCTGGTCTCTGGTCTCTGGTCTCTAGTCTCTAGTCTCTGGTCCCTGGTCTCTGGTCTCTAGTCTCTAGTCTCTGGTCTCTGGTCTCTAGTCTCTGGTCTCTGGTCTCTGGTCTCTGGTCTCTAGTCTCTAGTCTCTGGTCTCTAGTCTCTGGTCTCTGGTCTCTGGTCTCTGGTCTCTGGTCTCTGGTCTCTGGTCTCTAGTCTCTAGTCTCTGGTCTCTGGTCTCTAGTCTCTGGTCTCTGGTCTCTGGTCTCTGGTCTCTGGTCCTCTGGTCCTCTGGTCCTCTGGTCTCTGGTCCTCTGGTCCTCTGGGCTCTGGTCTCTAGTCTCTAGTCTCTGGTCCCTGGTCTCTGGTCTCTAGTCTCTGGTCTCTGGTCTCTGGTCTCTGGTCTCTGGTCTCTGGTCTCTGGTCTCTTGTTTCATTGCAGAAATATACCACAGACGCCTTGCTAGAAGAGAGGAGTAAGCAATACAGTTCAATTGTGCTTTTGGTAGATACGACTACTCAGAGAGAACACCAAAAAGTCCCAGGAAATGACATGGTTCAAGTCCTCAACCTGCAAGCTCTGAGTAGAGCTCAAATATGGAGGACCAGAAAGCTGCCAGGCTAGGACATGACCAACATGTGTGATACATGTGCTTGTTTGCATCTGTTACAAGTAGCACTAACCTCAGGGAAAATTCTAGACAGCTTGAGTTTGGACATAATAATAGCCGATGTACAATCTTGAATTTAATAAGCCTGTGTCTCGCACAGATTGATGAGGAGTGAAGTATTCTGAGAGAGGTGCAAAACATAGTAAAAGTAACAAAAAATGCATTATTGTTTACTACAGTGACATTTTGTGTTAACAAATAACACCCCACGTTATAAAACATAGAACACGAGTCCGACACTGACATGGGAAGAATATAAAAAAGTAGGCACATTATTCTCTGGCCTGTATAATATTCAAGTCCAACAATGAGAGTGTGGGTCCATCTGCTGGACGCTTGAACGTGGTACAAGTAAACAGCAGGAGCCCCGGGCGCCCGAGTGGCGCACCGCATACTGCCTCGCAGACCTACACGCGACCTGGGTTCGCCTCCCGCTCCCGGACGGATTTGCCGCATGTCCTCCCCCACATCTTCTCCCGTTCTCCCTCTCCTCTGTTGGTCATGTCTGACCAATAAAGCTGGAAAAACGCAAAAATAAAAATTAAAAAAAATAAACAGCAGGAGCCTTGAAACAACAGGCTATAATCAGTAGTGTAAAGTTAACATAGTAACCTCTCGGGTTTGGAGAGTTCAAAACAAAATTGTGATTTACTCAGCCATTACCTGACCATAATCATGGTGATGGTAGAATCTTCTCCTTTTCATAAGACATGGCCACATCAGGGTCCTCAAAGGATTTCTCCACTCCGTTGAATTGATTGATTGATTGAAAACTTTATTAACAGATTGCAGAATGGGTACAATACAGTACAGCTCAATACACACAATTGTTAAGGGGATGCAGACCAGAGAAAGACTTTCGTCTTGTTTCCACCAGGGTCCCCCATTTTCAATTCATCAGGACATATATGACATACATGACATACAGATAGTCAGTACTGCTACATCTATACATTTATGACATACCAGATTTGCAAATACAGTACTGTTTGTGATACAGAAGGAGTCAAGAAAAGGGAGTATATACATTTGACGTAGAAACTGTACATTGGAGGAGGTTGGGTGGGGGGGGTTGGGTACACTGGGATATTGACAACCATACCGGGTAATTTACATTGGAGGTGGTTGGGGGGGGGGGGGGGGGGGCACACTGTATAAGCAAGCAAAACTGTACATTGAGGGGGGGGAGACTCTGTACAAACAAACAAAATTGTACATTGGACTATTGACAAAACCATACTAGGTAAATGTGATCCGGACCTCTGAGTTTCCTTGAGCAGATCAATAAAGGAATATCTTATCTCATCTTAGATCAGCACCACGGGTCAGATCCTAACGAGAGGAAAATGTGAGAGAAAATAATAATAGTGCAGGGGGAGGGGGGGGGGGGGGGGGGGTGACTCAGACAGTCCTGCCCACCTACTGTACTGAACCCCCTGGCCAGCCTGAGCAGACAGAGGAGAGGAGAGGAGAGGAGAGGAGAGGAGAGGAGAGGAGAGGAGAGGAGAGGAGAGGAGAGGAGAGAGGAGAGGAGAGGAGAGGAGAGGAGAGGAGAGGAGAGGAGAGGAGAGGAGAGAGGAGAGGAGAGAGGAGAGGAGAGGAGAGAGGAGAGGAGAGGAGAGGAGAGGAGAGGAGAGGAGAGGAGAGGAGAGGAGAGGAGAGGAGAGGAGAGGAGAGGAGAGAGGAGAGAGGAGAGAGGAGAGGAGAGAGGAGAGAGGAGAGGAGAGGAGAGGAGAGGAGAGGAGAGGAGAGGAGAGGAGAGGAGAGGAGAGAAGAGAGGAGAGGAGAGAGGAGAGAGGAGAGGAGAGAGGAGAGGAGAGGAGAGGAGAGGAGAGGAGAGGAGAGGAGAGGAGAGGAGAGAGGAGAGGAGAGGAGAGAGGAGAGGAGAGGAGAGAGGAGAGAGGAGAGGAGAGGAGAGGAGAGGAGAGGAGAGAGGAGAGGAGAGGAGAGAGGAGAGGAGAGGAGAGGAGAGAGGAGAGAGGAGAGGAGAGGAGAGGAGAGAGGAGAGAGGAGAGGAGAGGATAGAGGAAGAGAGAGAGGAGAGGAGAGAGGAGAGAGGAGAGAGGAGAGAGGAGAGGAGAGAGGAGAGAGGAGAGAGGAGAGAGGAGAGGAGAGAGGAGAGGAAAGAGGAGAGAGGTGAGGAGAGGAGAGGAGAGGAGAGAGGAGAGAAGAGAGGAGAGGAGAGAGGAGAGGAGAGAGGAGAGAGGAGAGGAGAGAGGAGAGGAGAGAGGAAGAGAGAGAGGAGAGGAGAGGAGAGAGGAGAGAGGAGAGAGGAGAGGAGAGAGGAGAGGAGAGGAGAGGAGAGGAGAGAGGTGAGGAGAGGAGAGGAGAGGAGAGAGGTGAGGAGAGAGGAGAGGTGAGGAGAGAGGAGAGGTGAGGAGAGAGGAGAGAGGAGAGGAGAGGAGAGAGGAGAGGAGAGGAGAGGAGAGAGGTGAGGAGAGGAGAGGAGAGGAGAGAGGTGAGGAGAGGAGAGAGGAGCAGACGAGAGGAGAGGAGCAGACGAGAGGAGAGAGGAAGAGAGAGAGGAGAGGAGAGGGGAGAGGAGACAGGAGAGGAGAGAGGTGAGGCGAGGAGAGGAGAGGAGAGAGGAGAGAGGAGAGGAGAGAGAGGAGAGGAGAGGAGAGGAGAGAGGAGAGAGGAGAGGAGAGGAGAGAGGTTAGAGGAGAGAGGAGAGAGGAGAGGAGAGGAGAGGAGAGGAGAGAGGATAGAGGAGAGAGGAGAGGAGAGGAGAGGAGAGGAGAGGAGAGAGGATAGAGGAGAGGAGAGAGGAGAGAGAGAGAGAGGAGAGGAGAGAGAGAGGAGAGGAGAGGAGAGAGGAGAGGAGAGAGGAGAGGAGAGGAGAGGAGAGGAGAGGAGAGGAGAGGAGAGGAGAGGAGAGGAGAGGAAAGGAGAGGAGAGGAGAGAGGAGAGGAGAGGAGAGGAGAAAGGAGAGGAGAGAGGAAGAGAGAGAGGAGAGGAGAGGAGAGGAGAGGAGAGGAGAGGAGAGGAGAGGAGAGGAGAGGAGAGGAGAGAGGAGGTCTGTTTAACAGTGTTGTTTTATGATGTGTTTAGTTTTAATTTCATGAATGTACCCATATATGTATGTCGTTATGTTATGGATGTCAATATAAATGTTATGTTGTATGTCCATAAATGTTGAAGTAAAAAAAAAAAAAAATCCCTATAAAACAAGGATGGGGGACAAAGACCCTTTGTGAGGCTCCATAGATTGCAGACGAAGGAGCTAATCGTCCGAGCGTCCCACTCCAGAAGGGGAGATCTACGTTTTGGAGAACACAAGGTTGCCATTTTTGAGGATTACACCCCTGAAGTGTTTGCGCAGAGAGGGGAATATCGAGACACCATGTCCAGGCTATGGAAGCTAGGTTGTCGTCAAATGTTGCTTTTCCCTGCCAGACTGTCCGTGAAGCTGAAAGATGATGAACAACGGATGTAACTGAGGGGTACAATTCCCTGACTGTATTACTAGATATGATACTTACTACCACTACCTTTGTACTTAATATTCGGCCACCCAGTACTCGGCATAAATATATTATGATGAACACTGTCACGTAGATGAAACGGATCCAACACAAATGTACGAATTAGAAATAGGTCTTTATTTCTACACAGCGATGGTGTGTAGAGCAAGCACTTAATCAAATCAATCACATTTATGAATGGGAATTAGTATGCACTTTTATGGCAAGAGTATTCGTCGGTATATCAATAGAGAATGTCCAATCTCTGAAGGCGCAGGTGGTACATATACGACCTGGAATAGTTAAGGAATAACAGCAATGATACTTTAATGATTATAGACTGGATACACTAGGGGGGGTTAATCCGGTCGCTTGTAAGCCGACAGGAGTAGGAAGGGGGGGGGAGTAGAGTCCGGCCGCCTCATCGGGCCAAGGGTATCCCAGGTGAACCCACTGTAGTGCCGTTCAATGCGCCGGCGATCCTTGGACCACAGATGAAAGCAGGTAGACTCTCTGTGAGCCGGCTCTCTCCGGTCCACGGGGGAGAGACGTGAAGCGACCTCGTCTTGCAGAGCGTCTCCTCACCTTGCGTCCTCTCCAGGGGGGGGGGTTCCAACACACGGCAGTGTCGGGGGTCTTTATCCATGGAATAATCAACGTATACAAAGCATAATCCGTGCCTGGGAAGGCGGGCTGTCGTCGGTAGAATAATCCGGTATACAGGTCCACTCGCTCGTCGGCTCTGGGGCTCCTCGGGTGCAATCTCACATGGGGTCGATCATACTGGATAAGCAGCCAGTTCTCTGCCCGAAACGATGGGGTGCTGACTACGGTAGTATTCTCACCGCACGAAGCACTATATATTAACAGACTATTATTAGCTTAATAGACTACGTCCAACTCGACGATATAGTGCCAAATATGACTATTCAAATATTAATATACACGATGTCTCAATACCGATGGTAGGCCGAACTTGGCCTTACTCCCACACGTGGCGTCGCGGGGAGGCTTTACGTCTGTGACTCTATTGGAGGGTAAGAAACTGGACTGAAAAGGAAGTCCTACTTTAGTAGCGCAGTATATATACGCACTATGAACAAATAGTCCCATTAGTGGTGCGGTAGCCAGATTCCTACGCGGAACTAGGACTTGTTCGTACATGTTGAGCGGTACGTTTTAACTGGGTCTGGAGGGTATGGCAGCCTGGCACCAAGGTCTCGACCAATAGTAGAATGGAGACTATTATGGGATGTTCAGTAGGCTAGAATGGATATTCAATGCATATTGTACAAGGAATATACAAGGGATATCAAGGAATATTAGAGAATATACAAATACAATTAAATATATATATATAAATAAATATATATATTCGGTTTAATCTGGCCCTTCACAACAGCCACCCCCTGATTGGTCCCAGACCTAATCAGTTAAGCAGAGACAGATTAATCGCGTTGTCTATTTACACATAAGGGTTTGCTGTAGGGGTCAGTCAACTTCACAAAGTCATAGGGTTATAGGGTCATGGTCATCATCGATTGTGTCTGGGAGTCGGGGCAGTTCTATGAGCCTCGCCACGGGACGGGTGTAAGTGCGACCCTGGACAAGCACTTCAGCTGCTCGGACCTTGCCGTCGGCACCGGTGATCACTTTGCTTACGCGGCCGGCCGGCCACATAGCTCTGGGCAGTGATCAATAATCATGACGACTGTTCCTTCTGTCAAATTGTCTCTCTCCTTTACCCACTTCTGGCGGGTCTGTAGAGACGGTAGGTAGTGCAGTAGGAAACCGCTCCAAAACCTGTCGGCTAATACCTGGCTGTACCTCCACATTCGTCGGCCGTTCGCTTCTTCAGGCCGGCACATTGTCTGGGGTAACGCGGGATCTAGCCGCCCCATCAGGAGTGTGTTGGGGTCTGCGGAGATAACAGTGCTCAATCCACAGAACACAGGCTTCTTATTCTCAGCCTCCTCCTGACTGGCTTCCCTCGGGATAGGCGTGGGCCACTGTCCTTCCGGGAGTCTTAGGAATGCGGGGCCGTCACTGTAGACATTGCGACGGGTGAGGTCATCCAGGGGCATCCCCCGGGTGATGACGTCAGCTGGGTTCTGTTTTGTATCAACGTAGCGCCACTCTGTTTCTCCGGTTAACTCTTCGGTTAAGTCTTGAATCTCGGTGACTCGGACTCCCACGAAGACTTTGTACTTGCATGAGTCCGATTTGATCCAGGCGAGTACTGTCGTGGAATCTGACCACAGGATTGTTCTAGACACCGGTATGGTGAGCTCACGTTGGATGAGCGTGGCTAGGTGCGCTCCGGCTAGGGCTGCGCAGAGCTCTAGACGTGGGATAGATTGTTGCTTGCGTGGGGCTATTCTCGAGCGGGCGAGGACAAATGCTGTGTAGATCTCTCCCCCCTTTTCTTGGGCCCGCAAGTAGGCTACTGATCCGTATGCGACCTCTGAGGCGTCACTGAAGACGTGTAAGTCCATTTTACATGTCTCTGGCCTCACCGTGGGTGGGAAGTAGCTTCGGCGCATATTAACGCCTGGGAGTGAGTGGAGCTCCATCTCCCACTCTCTCCAGGTGGATGTAAGGTGTGCGGGAATGGGGTCGTCCCAGCCCTGGTCCTTGTCCCACAATGCTCGTACAATCATTTTTGCCCTGGTGGTGTACGGTAGAATACATCCTAGCGGGTCATATTGTCGGGCGAGTGTTGTGTACACACTCCGTCTGGTGGTCGGCGCCGCCGCCGGCCTTCCCTGCTCCGTAGTCAGGGGCTTGTGTCTGTAGTGAAGCGAATCTGTTTTGAATCGCCACACCAATCCCAGGGTCATCTCCTGGGCTTCTCCCGGGATTGTAGCCATCCAGGTCTCGCTGCTGGCTGCCTTGTCCTCGGAGGAGAGGCTGCGCAGTACTTGCGGATCGCTGCTGGCCCACTGCCTGAGATCAAAGCCGCCTTTGATCAATGAGGCGCGGAGTTTAATCAGGAGAGCCTCGGCTTCTTCCTGGGTTGAAAGGCTTTGTAGACAGTTGTCTACGTAGAAGCTGTTCTTTACGCTGTGTCGGACCTCTTCGTCCGCTGCTGGGTCCTCTGCTACATGTTTCTGTAGTGCAAATGTAGCACAGCAGGGGCTGCACGTCGTTCCGAAGGGGAGGACTTCCCATTGGTAGATGGCTGGGTGCTCATCTCCTGGCTTCTCTCTCCATAGGAACCGCAACAGGGGCTTGTCCTCCTCTACTAATCTCACCTGCAGGAACATTCCTTTAATGTCCCCGCTGATGGCCACCCTTTCCTGGCGGAAGCGGAGTAGAACGCCGAGTAGGGAGGGGCCGAGTGTGGGACCGGGCAGTAACTCTTTATTCAGATTTTGGGATCCGATCTGGTAGCTGCAGTTAAATACTATGCGGTCTTTACCGTTGTGATGGACCTTGTGGTGAGGCACGTACCACGATTCAGTGGTCTGGTCAGCCTCTTGAATGTCCATCTTTGTGACGTGTCCCGCTGTGATGAGCTTCTCAATCTCAGCGCGGTATACACTCTCTTGGGCGGGGTTCTTGGCTAAGCGCCGCTCCGTGTTCAGCAGGTACCGTTCTGTGGCGTCTGTCTTGGCGTGGAAAGTAGGCATTCCTTCTCGCCGCAGGAGTGGCGTGGCGTATCTCAACACGCCGTTGACCGGGACTCTCTTGGTCCCTGTCTCGAGGAGGTGAATGGCGTAAATGTCATCTTTAGAGCGAATGTCTTTCTTTCCGTTCTTAAAGGGCATTTGTTCCAAGGTCCATAACCGCTCTACGTGTTGCAGGAGTGCGGTTTCTCCCTCTGTGACTCGGGAGTGGAGACATCTAGTGGCTGTACTTCGGTTGAGAGATTTGGCGAGCGGGCCTTGGAGAGTCCATCCCAAACGGGTCTCGACTGCTGCAGGACAGCCTCGGGGTCCGGTATGAACCCGGTCTATCGGGACAATGAGGTCTGCATGGTCGGAGCCTATCAACAGGGTCGGCATAGCATTGTCTATGAGCGGGATCGGTAACTTGCGCAGATGTGCATATTTCTCCATCAGCTTGGCGACGGGGTATGTGTACCGCGACAGTCCTATTTCTTGGCTGGTGAAAGCGTCTGTAATCTGGTACCATCGCTCAGGCTGGCCGCTTGCTGCGATAGAGAATGAGACATTCTCGCCCTTTATCGTCTTCAAATCTCGTCTTATTGTCCGAATTGTCATTTGGGTTTCGCTTCCCCGCAGCCCTAGCTGGGCCGCAGCGGAGGCGAGCAGAAGGGTCTTCTCTGACCCGTCATCGAGGACGGCGTAAGTGTCCAGGACTTTATTCTGGTAGCTTAGTGTCACACGCACTACTTTTAGGAGTACTCGGGCTCCACTGCTGCTGGCGGGATCGATGTACATGACGCTCGCTTTGCTGCTGGATGGTGCGGGTGAAGGGCGCCGTCTGTTACTGTCGTGAAGTATGTCCAGATGGGCTCCATCGCACTTGGTGCACCTTTTCTTTAAGCGGCATTCGGCTGCCATGTGTGAGCGCGCACAGCGAAAACAGCGCTTGTTGGACTTTATCCATTGACTTGCTTCCTCCGCGTTCAGCTTGGGGAAGGAGTCACATTGCGCTAGCCAGTGTTCTTTCTCACAGTAGGGGCACACTATCTTCCACTTCTCCGTTCTGGAGGGGGTACTGGGGCTCCTGCTGCTCGGTACTGACTCCGATTGGTGCATCACAGTCACCGATCTTCTTCCATCATTTAGTCGTCTGGTTCCTTCTCTGGAGCCAGGGGTGCTCCGTCCGAATGTATCTAGCCGTAGGCTGCTGACTTCTCTCGCCAGGAAGTCTGCTAGATCGAGGAGGTTCGGTTCGGGGCCATTCGGGTCTCGGTGGTCTCTCTGCCGCCTAAAACGCTCCTGTCGAGCGGGCGGCAGCTTCTCCAAGATCCTTTCCACATTTGAGTTGGCGTAAAGTTCATGCCTCCCCTTCTCTCTCTGCGCTCCCAACATCCCTACCAGGGACTGCACTCTGATGGACAGGTCGTCCAGTGCTCGATTGTCTATTGCTGGGGGTAAGCGGTCGATGTGTCGGATCTCCTGGATCACGTAATCCCATATGCGCCCATACCTCTGGTCCAATGCTACCAGCGCTGCTGTGTATGGGGTGGTGGAAGTCGCGTAGGCGAGCGCTATATTATGTGCGCGGGGTACCTTTAAGTGCTTCAGTAGGATGGCGTATTTGTGGCGTTCATCCAATACATCCACCAACATGGTCTCCAGACACATGCGGAGTTCTGTATACTGGGCCCGGTTCTCTTGGGTGAAGTCGGGTACCATAGGCGTGCCAATGTATGACGCTGACTGTGGATACATCGGCGAGCGTTGGGGGAGAGGCCTCCTAGGCGAGTCTCCTCCCGCTCCTTGGTATGGGCTGGTACCGGCAGTGTACCATGGCCCGCTTGTCCAGGTGCTGTTCCTCGGTGCGGGTCGTGCGTCGTGCTCACCCGGGTATAGAGTCGGGGGTCTGTAGCGCAGCTCCGCGGGAGTATAGCCTGGGCTGTACCGGACCTCCTGGTCCGGTAGAGTACTGTGCTGTCGTCGGGCGTGGTTCTCCTCCTCTTCCTCTTCGTCTTCAGTTAGGTCATCCAGTGCTTGTAGTCTCTGGTTTAGCCTCTCCACAGGATATGCTGCTCCTTCCCGGTTGCTAGGTCTCGCTTGGACCGGTGGGGGGAGGTGGTCTGTGGGGGGTATAGACCTCGTCTGTTGGGCAAGTTCAGGGTTGTTTACTCGGCTAGGGGATGCCGCCCTGGAGGTGTGTCTAGACGAGTTCCTGGAGCCTCTGGCGGAGGGAGAGGGTGTTGTCCGTCTGATCAGCTGTTCTATTAGTTGCGCTTGCTGTCTGTCGCGCTCTGCGTCCCGTAGAGCACCAGCAGCTGCTCGCTGGCTGTCTGCTCGGTCTCGGGCCACATTCTCTTCCCTCTGAATGCGTCTTATTTCTAGACGTATATGCTCTTCTTTGCTCCGCTGCTGGATCTGCAGTCGGTCGCGTTCAGCAGCGGCGTTCAGGCTGATGAGGAAGGCCTGCTGTAGGGTCCTCTCTGCCTCGCTGGGAGAAGGCGGTTGTATAGGGGAGCCTTCCCTCGGGGTACTCCTTGCGGAGCCTTGGAGCTCTATCTCCACGGTGCTCTCCCCGTCTTCTTCCGTGCCGAGTTCTCTCTCGGTAGCGTTGTATTCCTCCCGGGACTCATCGGGGACTACTTCTTCAGTACTGGCGGGGTGTGAAGTCATGTCTGGTTCCCACTGGTCCCCACCGTGAACTTGGTCAGTTACATTAGAACCCGTAGGGGGCTCTATGGTCGGGGTAGTCTGGGCGTTGGGGTTAGACATACTTTTACTTTCTAGTTTTACCGCGTTTACTGTTAGTAGAAGACTAGGTTGTTGACTGACAGCGTAGGCCTCTAAGTACTGAGGGAGCCGTCGTTCGCGCTGCGGGCGTTGGTTAGGAGGATCGTTTCGTGGAGTGTTCATCATAGGCCATTTCAATATCAATAACACTATATTAATATTACACTAATTACCCTCCGGCTCGAAGGACCAATTGTAACTGAGGGGTACAATTCCCTGACTGTATTACTAGATATGATACTTACTACCACTACCTTTGTACTTAATATTCGGCCACCCAGTACTCGGCATAAATATATTATGATGAACACTGTCACGTAGATGAAACGGATCCAACACAAATGTACGAATTAGAAATAGGTCTTTATTTCTACACAGCGATGGTGTGTAGAGCAAGCACTTAATCAAATCAATCACATTTATGAATGGGAATTAGTATGCACTTTTATGGCAAGAGTATTCGTCGGTATATCAATAGAGAATGTCCAATCTCTGAAGGCGCAGGTGGTACATATACGACCTGGAATAGTTAAGGAATAACAGCAATGATACTTTAATGATTATAGACTGGATACACTAGGGGGGGTTAATCCGGTCGCTTGTAAGCCGACAGGAGTAGGAAGGGGGGGGCGGTAGAGTCCGGCCGCCTCATCCGGCCAAGGGTATCCCAGGTGAACCCACTGTAGTGCCGTTCAATGCGCCGGCGATCCTTGGACCACAGATGAAAGCAGGTGGACTCTCTGTGAGCCGGCTCTCTCCGGTCCACGGGGGAGAGACGTGAAGCGACCTCGTCTTGCAGAGCGTCTCCTCACCTTGCGTCCTCTCCAGGGGGGGGGGTTCCAACACACGGCAGTGTCGGGGGTCTTTATCCATGGAATAATCAACGTATACAAAGCATAATCCGTGCCTGGGAAGGCGGGCTGTCGTCGGTAGAATAATCCGGTATACAGGTCCACTCGCTCGTCGGCTCTGGGGCTCCTCGGGTGCAATCTCACATGGGGTCGATCATACTGGATAAGCAGCCAGTTCTCTGCCCGAAACGATGGGGTGCTGACTACGGTAGTATTCTCACCGCACGAAGCACTATATATTAACAGACTATTATTAGCTTAATAGACTACGTCCAACTCGACGATATAGTGCCAAATATGACTATTCAAATATTAATATACACGATGTCTCAATACCGATGGTAGGCCGAACTTGGCCTTACTCCCACACGTGGCGTCGCGGGGAGGCTTTACGTCTGTGACTCTATTGGAGGGTAAGAAACTGGACTGAAAAGGAAGTCCTACTTTAGTAGCGCAGTATATATACGCACTATGAACAAATAGTCCCATTAGTGGTGCGGTAGCCAGATTCCTACGCGGAACTAGGACTTGTTCGTACATGTTGAGCGGTACGTTTGAACTGGGTCTGGGGGGTATGGCAGCCTGGCACCAAGGTCTCGACCAATAGTAGAATGGAGACTATTATGGGATGTTCAGTAGGCTAGAATGGATATTCAATGCATATTGTACAAGGAATATACAAGGGATATCAAGGAATATTAGAGAATATACAAATACAATTAAATATATATATATAAATAAATATATATATTCGGTTTAATCTGGCCCTTCACAACAACGGACGTTTTGGTCGCTTGCCAAGGCTGAAAAATATCTGAAGAAAGAGAGGGTTGAACTGGAGAATGGCCAAGAGTGATTGCTAACGGCGCGGGTATGGAACTGGCTATGGCCGTGCTGAGCGGAGCTAGGTTGGCTAACAACCTTGAACTTCTGTCATGCTAGGCTAAGCTAGGCTTGGTTTACATAGCTAATTGGCCATCATACAAGCTAACCTTGGCCTTACTCCTAGAACCCACCTCACCCCTGCCCATTTTGACAACCTAGGATGGCTTAGAGTAGACGACAGAGTATAGCAACTTGCAATGAGCCTGGTCTACAAGATACACTACACCACTAAGGTACCCATGTACCTGTCGAAATACTTCCCAAAGGTCAGTGAATTCCACGACCACAACACCAGAGGGAGCTCCACAAATCATGTTCAACCCAGATTTGGCTCAAACTAGTATGCCACAATAATGTGTAACGCCCTATCCACAGCCACAGTAAAGGAATGTGAATCCCTACCCTCCTTCAAAACCACTCTCAAAGAGCACCTACGGGTGGCTGCAATTAGAAACTGGCCCCGGTAAATGTCCAAATCACCCATCCCTCAACCATCCACCCACCCACCCAACCCCTTCCAATGTACAGTTTCTTCCCCTTCGGATGTATATATTTTTCTTATGAACTTTTTTTTTCTTACACAGTATTGTATGTCTAGTATGTCATAAATGTCCTGATGAATAAAAAATGGAGGACCCTGATGTAAACGAGACGAAAGTATTTTTCTGGTCTGCATCCTCTTAGCAGTTGTTTGTATTGAGCCGTACTGTATTGTACCTATTCTGCAATCTGTTAATACAGTTTTCAATCAATCAATCAAGCCTAGAACCGCGCCCTGAGAAAGGGAACTGCGCCCTGAGAGGGAGGTTTGCCCCGAGTGGGAGGTTCGAAGGGTCAAATTGGGTATCAAACAGGAGGGAAGACTGTCAAGTTTTAAACTGTGGATACCAAACAGAGAAGGTACAGATGACTTTGAACTGTTAAACAGTCATTTAGAACAATTTGTATTGCACTGTAAACAATATATATTTTATATGTCTGCACTTTATGTGCACTATTTTACTCTGTCTATTCTATCTTACTCTTTTTTGTCAGGATGGAGGTAGGTGAGTTCCAATTGTTGTAGGCAATCACAGAGACGGAGATGGTATACTCTTGAACAGGTTCGACTTTAATAGTAAAGAACACAAAGAGTAATACTAGGATACTATGCCGAGGGGCAAAGGTAAGAGGGAATAAGATAATGGAGCTTAGTGGTGGTCCAGAGCTGGAACCGCCCGCGTTAACTCTGAACGCCTATAGTGAAGACCTGATGAATAACAAGCAGAAGGAAGGAATGTTAAATAGACACCAAATACCAACATTCCACACACACACCCGTGACAGCCAATCAGAAGCCAACCCCTAAGTGACAGCACTAAATGACAAGTGACAGTAGTCAGGTGAGATGACAAGATGACAGAAATGGTGGGTGGTTCCCGACCGTAGTCAGTAACCAGAACGTAACAGTACCCTCCCCCGACGAACGGCACCAGACGTTCACCTGGGGGCCTCGGGATTCAGCCGCCGGAAATCAACGATCAGGCTGGGATCTAAAATGTCCCTTTGAGGCACCCAAGAACGCTCTTCTATCCCGTACCCCTCCCAATCCACCAAGAACTGAAACCCCCTACCCCTCCGCCTACAACCCAGTATCCTCCGCACCGTGTAAATGGGCTGACCACCAATAAACCGAGGCGGAGGAACCGTAGGCAGTGGCGGGGCCAAGGGCGATGAGAGGAATGGCTTCAACAGGGACACATGAAACGTCGGATGAACCCTCATAGAGCTCGGAAGCCGTAGCCTGTAAGCCACAGGATTCACCCGACACACCACTTTAAAGGGCCCTATAAGGGCGGCTACGTGGCGTAGTGGGCAAGGCGCTCGCCACGAATGCGGAGACGCTGGGCTCGCCTGTTCGAGCCCAGCGCTCCACATTGCTTTCAGTTTAGCTGGTCGTTCATACTAATACACATTGGCCGTATTAGGGGGTGGGAAACTGATGGGTGGGGATCGGGCGTTGTGGACAGCGACTCCTACAGGTCGGTTGGTGCGCCTGCGCAGTAGAATCAGGAAGTGTCGGGGGCAGCGTGAGCCTCCCACGCGTTACTCCTTGCCACTGAGAGATCGAGCTGCGCAGGTGAAAAGATGCGACTGCTGTTACCTCAAGTACCGGAGGGGACTTGTGCTATGTATGACTTAGTCCACATTGCAGCCGGCTTGTGGGAGGCAAAAAACAGCGTTCGTGACAGGGGAGGGTTGAATTGGATGATACGAAATTGGGATGGGAGAAAATATATAGAAAATGGGAGAAAAAGTGGATAAAAAAAGGGCCCTATAAAGCGAGGAGCCAGCTTCCTGGATTCCACCCGGAGAGGGAGATCCCGGGTGGAAAGCCAAACCCGCTGCCCAGGACGGTAAACCGGAGCCGGACGACGCTTGCGGTTAGCCTGCCGCTGGTTACTAACCGAAACCTTCTGCAGCGCCGCCCGGACCCGCTTCCACGTCCTGCGTGTGCCTGGGCCGAGGGCACCATCGCCTCCTGCTCCTGCTCGGGAAACAGAGGAGGTTGAAAACCATACTGACACTGAAAGAGAGACATACCGGTAGAGGAGGAGAGGAGGGTATTATGCGCATACTCAGCCCAGGCCAACCTCCTACTCCACGTTGCCGGGCAGGTCCTGGTTGACACGCTCTGTCTGCCCGTTCGACTGCGGATGAAACCCAGATGAAAGGCTGACGGAGGCGCCGAGACCGGCGGCAAACGCCTTCCAGAACCTGGAGGCGAACTGAGGACCCCGGTCCGACACAATATACACCGGAAGCCCGTGGACCCGAAAGACATGCTGTAGTCTCTCAGGCCGATGGAAGCTTGGGGAGAGGAACAAAGTGAGCCGCCATAGAGAACCGGTCCACCACCACCAAAATGCTGGTGAACCCGTCCGAAAGGGGGAGGCCAGAAATAAAGTCCAGGGATATGTGTGACCAGGGCCGTTTAGGAATAGGAAGTGGCCGGAGGAGACCTTCTGGTGCACGGCGAGAGGTCTTACTGCGCGTGCACACCGGGCAGGCCGCCACAAAGGAACGCGTATCCCCCTCCACTGTCGGCCACCAGAACCTCCTACGGATAAATTCCAGGGTCCTGGTGGCCCCAGGGTGGCTGGTGAGGGATGAGGCATGTGCCCACTGCAGCAAACGTGAGCGTGCCGCCTTGGGTACATACGACTGCCCCGGAGGGCCCCCACCAGGATCGGGCTCCCGCGTCAGCGCCGACCTTACCACCTTATCTATGCCCCAAGACACGGGTGCCAAAATCAAGGCCGGTGGAATAATGGGATGGGGCTGCTCCTCCCGACCGGGAAGATCAAACTGGCGCGATAACGCGTCGGGTTTGATATTCTTGGAACCGGGCCTATAGGAGATGGTAAATCGAAATCTTGTGAAGAATAACGCCCACCTGGCCTGGCGAGCATTAAGGCGTTTAGCCCCTTGGATGTAAGCCAAGTTCTTTTTATTTTTTTTTTAACTTTGGCCATTCCGCTGGCTCTTTTTGCGTTTTATCGCTCTTTTCTCTGGTCAAGTGTGACCGACAGAAACAGGTTGAATGGGGGTACAGATGGGGGGAAGACACTCTGAGAAAGTTACGGCTTTGTCCGGGAATCGAACTTGCTACCCCAGATCCGTGACGAGCACGGTTGTCCCCGGCGCCGAAATAGCGTTCGAGGTACGCAGTGAGCTACTGGAGCTCCCCGTAAGCCAAGTTCTTATGATCGGTCCAAACAATGAAAGGATGTGCCGCACCCTCCAACCAATGTCTCCATTCCTCCAGTGCCAACTTGATAGCCAATAACTCCCGATTACCCACGTCGTAGTTACGCTCGGCTGGTGACAGACGGCGAGAAAAAAAAGCACACAGGTGCACTTTCCCATCCTTTAAGCATCTCTGAGAGAGCACCCCCCCCACCGCGATGTCAGAGGCATCCACCTCCACAATGAACGGAACCTCCGCATCGTGGCGAATCAATACAGGAGCGGAGGTAAACCGCTCTGCCCTAGGCGACCATTCAAAGCCAGGGAGAGAGGATTTAGTGAGAGCTGTTAACGGATTGGCTAAGGCGCTAAAGTTGCGAATAAAGCGCCTGTAAAAATTTGCAAAGCCCAAAAAGCGTTGTAACACCTTGAGCGACGAAGGCCGTGGCCAGTCCAAGACTGCACTCACCATGGCCGAATCCATGCGCAGATCACCCTTCGTCAACACAAAGCCCAGGAAGGAAACGGTATCAGTGTGAACACACACTTCTCAGCCTTAACGAATAGTTGATGCTTGAGGAGACGGTCTAGCACCTCTCGAACGTGCAGTTGGTGTTGCACCATATCGCGATAAAAAATATCATATCAATATCAAATATCATCTAGGTAAACAAACACCGACACCCCAATCAAATCTTGCAGCACGTCGTTAACCAGGGCTTGGAAGACTGCCGGAGCATTAGCCAAACCAAAGGGCATGACCAAATACTCATAGTGACCATTAGGCGTATTAAATGCAGTCTTCCACTCATCTCCTTCTCTAATCCTGACTAGATTGTATGCATTACGTAAGTCAAGTTTAGAAAAGACCTGCACCCCCTGTAAGCACTCAAAGGCAGTGTCCATGAGAGGTAAAGGATATCGGTTCTTGATGGAAACGTCATTCAATCCCCTATAATCAATGCACGGACGCTGATCCCCATCTTTCTTATCAACAAAGAAGAAGCCAGCGCCGGCAGGGGATGTGGAAGGACGTATGTGCCCCGCAAGCAATGCCTCCTCAATGTAGGTGTTCATGGCCAAGGTCTCGGGGCGTGAGAGAGAGAACATTCGCCCGCGAGGTGGGGAGGTACCGGGTAGGAGATTAATGGGACAGTCGTATGATCTATGAGGCGGTAGTGCTTTAGCACGCATCTTGCTAAAAACGTCCGCTAGATCCCAATAGATCTCAGGAACCCCTATCAAATCGGGATTAGAGGGTAGAACAGAATCTGCGACGCTCCCCACCATCCTGGAGAGAAAAGAAGGAGAGAAAAGAGAAGAGGGGGGGAAGGACAAGGGAATGGACAAACTCTCGCCGACGACGACTTCACGTCGACCTCCGTTGAGAGCTTGCCCGTGCTCCAATTAATATGACGTATACATGAAGACAACCAGGAATGACCCAACACCATAACAGAATAGGGGGAGACAATGACAAATAATTGAACCCACTCCCACCCCCCACCCGCCACCCGGATGTGTATAGGAACAGTGCGCTGAGTGACGCTCCCACTGCCCAGGGGCTGACCGTCCAGGGCGTAGATAGGAATAGGAACCCCCAACTCCTCTACCGGGATTCCCCATTCCCTCACCAACCCCAAGTGAATGAAATTGCCCGCCGCCCCTGATTCAATGAGAGCCTTAGTTCCCCTAACGTCACCTCCACAGTTAACCGCCACCTCCAGAAATGTACGTGTGTCTGATGGTAGTGCTGGGATGAGCCCACCTGCTGGCGCCCCCTCGAGGCCCGGCGGAGCACCTCCTCTTCCCGACTGGCGCCGAGTTGAGCCAGCCTGGTCCCGACAGCTGCCGAAACGATGACCGTTGTCTGAGAGCGACAGCGCCCCAAGCTGCATGGATTCATCACCCAGTGGCCCACTCGTGTAATGCAGGAAAGTATCAACACCGGGAGGAGAAGGGACACGTACCTGGGTAGTATTTCCATGCTTCCTCTCTCTCCCGATGTCGGTTGTCCATCCGTATGGCGGTGTTGATGAGCACTTCCAGCTGCTCAGGGATCTCACGCACGGCGAGCTCGTCCCTCATCCGTGCGGAGAGTCCCTTGACGAACAAGACCACACAGGGAATTTCCGGCCAAGCTGCCTCCCGAGCCACGATCCGAAATTCGATGGCGTAATCTGAGACCGTGCGGAGGCCCTGCCGGCAGGCGAGAAGCCGCCTACCGGCCTCGAAGATCGAGAGTACTCGGGAAGTATCGAATACTCTTCTCAACTCCCCGGTAAAGGCGTCCACACTGCTCCAACGCCCCGCTCTCCAATTCGGCCGTAGCCCAGGAGAGTGCTCGACTGGTGAGGAGGGTGATAATATATGTGACCTGTGATCTGGAAGAGGGAAATGAACGTGGCTGCAGCTGGAAAACAAGTGAGCACTGGGTGATGAACTCTCTGCATCCCTCCGGTGCTCCCGCGTAGCGGCCTGGTGGGGGTAGCCATGGCTCCTGGGTCCGTTCCTGGTGCCCAAAAGCTCCCCGACTTTCCTCTGTGTTGAACGCCGCCTCTCCTGCTGCCGTCTCTCCCACCGTCGTCCTTACCCCAGCCACCTCGACTTGTGCCTGCTGGGCTGTGAGTAGCGCCGAATGTGCCGTCTCCTGCGACGCGCTGACGATCCCGCCCAGCCGAACCAACTCGGCGCTGACCAGATGCTGGTGTCCCTCCATGCGCTCCTGTGCACTCTTCTGTGCCTGGAGCATCTCCATGATCGCCTCCATGGAACTCTGATGGTCAGGTCTTCTGTCAGGATGGAGGTAGGTGAGTTCCAATTGTTGTAGGCAATCACAGAGACGGAGATGGTATACTCTTGAACAGGTTCGACTTTACTGTTTACTGTACTTAACCCTCGAGTCAACCTTTAAATAAATCACACCCTTTGCCGAAAACTGCGATCTCAGTAAAACATATCTTTTTCATGTATTGTTCCAATCTTTTTTCATGAATATCATTATTAACTTCAGTCCTCACCATACATATAGAATATTTATTCATTTTCAGGATTTTAACAATTTTTTAAGTTAGGGTTAGGGTTAAAGGGGAGATGAAGCATTGAACAATGTGATCCTAGTTTGTTTGTTGTGTACCTTGTGTAAGACAGGGTCCTATAATCAAATGTGAAATCCTGCTTATTTGTCTGAAAAACCAAATATCATTTCCCTCTTTTCCCCATGGGCGCCGCCATTTTGTTGCTGACGTCACGGTGTTGGTTTGGTCTGGCTCCTGCTGGGTAGCTGCCTAGTAAACATGGAGTGTCAGTAAATGCAACGTTGCCTACCAAACAACGGGACCGCAGTGGTTCTTTTTGTATTGCTCCTGGCTGTTCAAACTAATTTTACCGTGTGAAAGAGAGGAAGGTTGGTTCATTTCCACAAACTACCAGTGAAAAAAACAGTGTTGTTCAACCACCGTCGCGGGGCATTTAGCTACCTGGCAACCTAGCTCCAGTTCAACCACCGTCGCGGGGCATTTAGCTACCTGGCTACCTAGCTCAAGTTCAACCACCGTCGCGGGGCATTTACCTACCTGGTTACCTAGCTCCAGTTCAACCACCGTCGCGGGGCATTTAGCTACCTGGCTACCTAGCCGCAGCCAGGATACAAAGCCAACTAGCCGGCTAACCCAGCTCGCTAAATGCTGCATGTAGCTAGTTAGCTGAACTGGAGCTAGGATTATATCCATCGCTGTTTGATCTCTGCCAGCACTGTAAGTCTATGGAGATGTTCACCTTCTTTGCAGGGCTATAACTTTTTAAATTGTATTGCTAAATTGACATTACTATGGCCCATTCAACATCGATTATCTATCGTTCAGGATGTAGGAACGTTTTACTTTTTCATTCACACATTCATACGAAAATACAGTCTAGAGCAGGGGTCAGCAACCTTTTTGACATGGAGTGCCTGTTTGAAATATAGTTGTAACTAGTGTGCCTCAACAATATTCCATGCATTGTAATTTTTTTTCTCATAATCAGGTCTTTTTAATGATAATCTTTACATTATTACATCATTATTGTTATTGTTATTATTAACAATATTATTATGATGGTTGTATCAACCCTAAATCTGAGTTGGGGGGGGGGAATGCAATGCAGACAAACAGCTGCATACAGTGCGACCATTTCACTCACATTTGCCCATTCATTTTTGGACACATCACACACCATCGGTGTGTGTACTGTACGTGTGCTGTCATAGCTCCACCTACAGGCCTAATGGATAACACCAGGAGAACACCAGGATGTGAATGGAGGGTGAATGTGAGGTATATCGTGTAAATAAGTTTTGATTGATCGCAAGACCCCTTTTTGACATTATTATCATATATTAGTATTTTTATGAGTGATGCAATAAATTAACGTTTTTAAAATCAAACGTTTTCAAGTATTATTATCACTACTATGTCACAAATACATGTAGAATGTAAAACGTTAGGTTGGCAATAGTTTAGCAATAGGTTAAAAGTGAGTTTATATCATTTTAAGTTTTTATTTTTCACTCGCGTTTTTGACGCTGAAGCGTAAATGGAAATGTTGAACCATGGGAATTGTAGTTTTTTTGCGGCCATTTTGAAGAGCGCCTCGCCAGCTATCTGCCAGCGTCGGAATTTCTCAAAACTACACTTCCTGTGGTCCGCTATGGTCGTTCAAAGTTCGGCGTTCTGAATGAATCATATCAATAATTGTTATGATTCGCGATAATAAGCTACAAAAGGTAACGTTTTTGACAAATATTGAAACGCAGTCAGTTTCTCCACACTATTGTAATCATGTAGGAATAATTAGATCTGAAATTAGTTACAAAATGATTACACTGTGGGAGAAATAAAAAAGTACAGTCGATTACATTAAATATCTGTATATGTTATTATGCATGCCTGGTGATACTATATCCAAATTGAACTCGGCCATTTGAAAGATACTATATGTATATATATATAAATGTGCGAATTGGCTATAATAAGGTAATGTATAAGCATATATTCTATATTCTATAATAATATTTCAAATTGCATTGGTCCGGATGGGAGAATTCAGTACTGTATATACAAAACCTTCAATTTTATCATCTTCCCTTTATTAATTTCCTTAGATCTTTTGTACACATGATCTCAAGAGGGTACTGAATTAGCTCAGTGGCAGTTTTTTAAGTTTGGTCATTATTATCATGGTTTTATTCACTGTCAAAGATGAAAAGAAAAATCATAATTCATATTTTCCTTTGTTTCATCAGAATTTAAGCAAGCCTAGTAATAGACACAATATTTCTGACACTGAGAATACATTCATTGAGGTCCATAGATGTTCCTAGATACCAAGAATATGCAAATAGCCCTTGTAGAAGTGGAGCAATATTCCATTTACCATAGGTATACATTTTATGCAGATTTCACCTGGGGTGGAACAGGTTAAGGTTTTCAGTTTTCAATCCATAATAAGTTAACAGAAAAATAAGTACACAACCACATTATTTCAACCTAATAAAACTATGTTTATTGTCATTGTTTTAAGAACACAAGTTGACTTGGTAATACTCACATTTTGAGTAAAAAAAATTGCTTTTAACATGTGCAATGTTCAATGAAATAGAAAAATAAATAATACAATTTGTTGATTAATCCCACTGGTCACAATGGTGACCATAATAATGTTTTTGTTATAAGGCTCCGGCAAATGTTACTGAATGATGTAGCAATGTATTTCCAGCTAAATTGAAATAATAAACAAATAAAGGGTCTCAATTAAATATGTGGTAGTAAAAATAACCTGTGGGAGGATTTCAACAACATAAATGCGACAACAGTGCAACATATTTCACTATAATATTTCAAAGCAAATTTTTAAAATTTTTAATTTAAATAAATGTTCTTTTAATGCTACCCCCTGTGCCTATGAAAATGCCCCCGCGTGCCTAGGGTTGCCTACCCCTGGTCTAGAGTATAAATATGTTTTTATCATTTTCTGCAGTATTTCCCAGAACGTGAGATATAGGCACAAATGCATATATTAGATCATCAAATGCAGTTTGATACCGATCAACGCTATATTAAAAATGTCAACTGTACATGGTCCTAAACGTTATGACTGATCATGCGCGGGTGAACGGAGGGGGGGGGGGGTCGTTTATAATTCCGTGATAGTCGTTAGATGCTTCATGTAGTATGGGTGATATATTGATCAGAGCAGTTTGTATTGAAAATGATAAACAAAAACGCTGAGCGATGAGAGTGGAGCAAACAGATCCCAGTTATGTGGTGGGGATCGAGGCGATACATTTCCGGTTTGTATATTACTAATACACGCCCAAATCATGTAGATTATTGAGTTATGGCAAAGATCCATATCCACGGTGTGTGTATTGAGTCCCGCGACGATAAACGAGTGGCCGGACAGAATAGGGAGACGCACCGGGATCACAAGAGATCCACTTCCGGTTGCAACTCGCCGATCAGCCACCAGGTGGCAGTATTGAAGCGTTGCAGAGTTGTGCTGGCTCACACAGCATCCGACAAGGCTCCGTGAGTGAAATATGAATACCATGGCGAAAATAGGAAATTATGATCAGAATCACGTTGTACGCCGTTATTGGTAGAATTCGCATGAACTTGAAACCCGTTGTACGACGTTATTGGCGGGGAAAGGGTTAATAGTGATTTTTGAAGAAAAAAATATCGGCGCTCATAGGAACCCTCAGTGCAGCTACAGTGTGAGTCTTCTGGTTAAGTGTCTTCAATGACTCATCCACTCGGTAGAGAGACTAAGAGCCTCTCGTAGGCCCGTACTGTACCTGAGGCTAAGTGGGAAGCGGTGAAGAGATTCTATTCCTGTCGACAATCGCTCTCACTTTACTCTGTTTATTATCCCTACCTTTCGCCGCATATGATGTGTGAAACACTCTGTCTGAATAACTTTAATTGTATGTATATCAAAATAACCAAAGGATAATAATGACTGCTACAAAGTCTTTACAAAATAAGTATTTATTATTTATGTATCTGTATACTTTGAATGTTTTCTGGCAAACAGAAACAAATACAGTTATAAGTAGGGATGTCCGATATTATCGGCCTACCGATATTGGCATTAAAATGTGATATCGGAAAATATCGGTATTGGTTTAAAAAAAAATATATATATATATATATTTAAATTTTATAAAAAAAATTACATTTCTATAACCTTTATTTACCCAGGCAAGCAAGTAAGAACAAATTCTGATTTTATTTATTGTCAAAAGTATACATAATGTTGTGTTAATTCCACAACATGTAATGTTGTGCACGGATACTAACTAGAACTAGAAAATTTTATCACATCACACCAGTTTTGTCCGCCCTACACTGGCTTCCTATTCAAGCCCGATCTGACTTTAAAGTGCTACTCCTCACCTACAAAATTTTAAATGGGCTTGCACCGCTCTATCTATCCGGTCTCATCTCCCGATACTCGCCCGCTCATGCTCTGCGCTCACAAAATGCGGGGCTTCTATCGATTCCTAGGGTTAAAAAGAAATCCGCCGGCCACAGAGCCTTTGTCTACCGCACTCCCTACCTGCGGAACAAATGACCTGCCATCGTCAGGGGTGCCTGCTCTGTCGAAGCTTTTAAATCCCTGCTTAAGACCCATCTTTTCTCTCTCTCCTTCAACCTACCCTGATCTCACCTGGTGGGGGACTGACCTTTAGATTAATCTGTCTAGTTTAGTTAGGATGTCTATTTTCTCCCATGTCTGCTTTTCTGCAGCACTACAAACATGGGAACTCTCTAACCCCTGTCCCAACCCCCCCCCCCCCCCCCTCTCTCTGAGTGCCTGTCTCGTAGTGCTGACCAAGGTGATGGATGCCTCTGGGTCTTGGCCAAGATTGCAGCGACTGCTCTACATGCACCACGAGGCCATGGATCAGCTCCTCACCGTCTTCTGTCCGTGGTCTGTCAACATGGTTTGTGGTCTGTCAACGTGGTTTCATTGCTGGGTTAAGTACTTCTATTCTATTCACATAATATGCTTACTTCATATATCTATTCTATTCACATATATGCTTGCCACTTGTATCTATTGCTATGTCCGCCCACTACAATCACGCAAGCTGTCTAACGCCTGTCCCGTCTCCCTGTAAGTTGCTGTCCCGGAGTGTTGACCGGAGTGTCGGACGTCCCGTGATGAAGACCGGGAGGATGCGACCCTCTCTGCGTGCCCTCCTGTCTCCCTGTCTCCGGCGGTCTCGTAGTGGTGACCGGAGTGCTGGACGTCCCGCGATGATGTCGGGGAGGTTGCGACCCTCTCTGCACCGCCCCCTATCTCCCTGTCTCGGAGCGATGACCGGAGTGTTGAACGTCCCGTGATTAAGACGGGAGGACGCGACCCTCTTTGCGCCGCCCCTGTGCCTCAAATAGATTCGCTATCAGCTCTATCTTTAATCTTTCAAAATGTTCAGTTGCTATCGCTATCAGCTCTATCATAAATTTTTCAAAATGTTCAGTTGCTATTGCATGCACTCATCTGTGTTTCAATCACTACACACATGAGTGCATGCTTACCAACTGTCAGTCTGCAACACTACTATCACCGACATCTAAGAAGGGAGATCCCCCCTTGAATGGCCCTTCTAAGGTTTCTCTCCTCCACACTGCCTGTAACGGCAACATGCCGGTGCCGCTTCCTGGTGTAGACGGGGAGTGAATCCATACGCGCTCAACGTTCAGAGAAATAGTCTTCCACACATTAAGCTCCGTTATCAGACACCGATGTGGTGATCCGATTTAATTAGAATAAGTAGGTTACATGGGAGGGTTGATCACAGCGATCCTAAGCGTCATATAACCTGGTCTAATTGCTTAAAGTGTTTCCTAAATAAGACTAATCTAAAAACGTTCCCGAAGCGTCCTGAAGCGCTGAAGCGTTCTAAGCGTTCTAAAGCGTTAAGCTTCCTAAGCGATCTAAAGCGGTAAGAAAATCATATGCTTTCCCCGTGGTTACCAACCCACCAGCTGATTCCTATCACCTATTTAATGATCTCCGCCGCGCTGTGGCTGATCACCTGACAGGTGCAGGTGATCCACCCACAGCGCAACAGAGTCCACCCAACAGGTTACACAGAATCATAACATTCCCATAAATCATTACATTCCCATAAATATGTAACCTTCTATTGATAATAATAATGATAATAATAATACTAATAATAATAATAATAATAATAATCAATAACAAAAAACACACATTCGGCCTTTACACCGGCCCCTAATTGTGTTTACACAATTACAAAATAAATAACATGGCCAGGTGAGTGTTCATTTACGGCTGGCAATCCTCCTTTTGGCTCCAGTAGTAGGCACTGGTTGAACCTTCGTCATTTGGAAAGGCTTCCTGGATCCGTCCGAGCGGCCAGGGTTCCTGGGCGCTGTGTAGTCCACTATAATGGCTAAGGCACAGTCCTTACCGGCCCCATTATCTTCACCAAGCCTCACCTTTGGCTCTTTAACCGGTGTGGCTGATGCTCCTGCTCGTGTTTGCCATCCATAATGGATATGATAATGTTCATTCCGAGTCCATATTCTGGTCTTCTGGACATTCCATGTTACAAAATAATAAATCTTCATAGCGATGATTAATTCATAACTTAAAAGAGTCCATAATAAACTTAAATGTCTTAATGATGCATATTCCTTAATTGTTTCAAGTTTCAAGTTTCTTTAATAGTTGTCATACAGAAGTACAGAATACTTTTATACAAAATGCTTCTTACTGTTGCGTTCCAGAGACTGTGCAAGACAAGATAAGTATGAAATAAAATAACATAGTAAAATTAGAAGTAAAAAATGAGGTCACAGTGTTCAGTTTAGACATATGTACAATGTTCGATGCAGAATAGACGTAGTTACCATACGATATACAATACTGTGCAGTGTACTAATATACAATACTATATAGTGCAAGGCAGAAATGGAGAAATGGGACGAGGTGCAATTTAGGTACAATTCACAGTAGGTGTACGAGTTGTAGTGCAAATCCTTTATCAATAAATATAAAGTGTAAGTGTGTTTGTGTGATCTAAAGTGTGGAGAGTGGGTGCTGCAGTGTGTTGTTTGTTTGAGTGAGTGTGTGCGTGTGGGTGTGTGTGCTGTGTGCATTTGATGGTTGTTGCATAGTGATTATTGTTCGTTTAGCGATTATTGTTCGTTTAGCAGCCTGATGGCCTGGGGATAGAAGCTTCTTCTGAGTCTTTCTGTGCTCGCCTTAAGACTCCGGTATCGCTTGCCTGACTGCAGCAGTTCAAAGAGGCAGTTGTTCGGGTGGCTCGAGTCCTTAATAATTCTCTTAGCCTTCCCCTTGCACCGCTTGTTGTAAATGTTCTGGAGGGTGGGAAGCCCCCCTCCAATTGTGCGTTCGGCTGAACGTGTCACTCTTTGTAGTCTGCTACGGTCTTGTGCAGTGCTATTCCCAAACCAGGAGGTGATGTTGCCGGTCAGGATGCTCTCTATTGTACATGAGTAGAAGTTCCTAAGGATCTTCTGACTGACTTGGAACTTCCTTAGGCGCCTGAGGAAGTAGAGGCGTTGTCGTGCCTTCTTCACAACACTGTCAATGTGTGTGGTCCATGTCAAGTCCTCGGATATGTGGGCTCCGAGGTACTTGAAACTGTTCACTCTCTCAACCGGTGCCCCGTCGATGCTGAGGGGGCTGTAGTCTTTGACCCCCGACCTCCTGAAGTCCACAATCATCTCTTTTGTTTTGCTGACGTTCAGGGAGAGGCAGTTCTCCTGACACCACTGTGACAGGTTCTCTACCTCTTCCAGGTAGGCCCTTTCGTCGTTGGCAGAGATCAGGCACACCACTACTGTGTCATCAGCAAATTTGATGATGGTGTTGTTGTTCCGCTGTGCTACGCAGTCATGTGTGTACAGGGAGTAGAGGAGGGGGCTCAGAACACAGCCCTGGGGGGCCCCTATGTTGAGCGTGATGGATGAGGAGGTGCAGTTGCCGGCTCTTACCACCTGGGGTCTGCCCGTCAGGAAGTCCAAGACCCACTGGCAGAGGTCATAGTTCAAGCCCAGGTCCCTGAGCTTGGCTATGAGTTTGGAGGGGACTATGGTATTGAATGCTGAGCTGTAGTCGATGAACAGCATTCTCACATAGTTCCCCTGCCTCTTGTCCAGGTGTGATGCTGCTGTGTGCAGCACATGGGCTATGGCGTCCTCCGTGGACCTGTTGGGGCGATATGCAAATTGCAGAGGGTCCAGGTTGATGGGGAGGGAGGAACAGATGTAGCCCTTCACTAGCTTCTCAAAGCACTTCATGGCTATGGAGGTGAGGGCTACAGGGCGGTAGTCGTTGAGGCAAGCGGGCGTAGATTTTTTGGGTACAGGGATGATGGTGGACTTCTTCAGACAGGTGGGGATGACAGCCTGTTCCAAGGACAGGTTGAAGATGTCAGTGAATACCGGGGCCAGTTGGTCGGCACAGACTTTTAGGACGCGGCCGGGGATGCCGTCCGGTCCTGCTGCCTTCCTGATATTCACTTTTTTAAAGATCCGTCTCACCTCATGCTCTGTTACCCTGAACACTGAGTCTCCATCAGCAGACCCCCCCCCCCCCATTGCCGTGGTTTGTAGGCTGGTGTTGTTATTCACAGCCTCAAACCTCGCATAGAAGGAATTGAGATCATTTGCTAAGGAGATGTCACTGTTCAGTTTGAGGGGGGTGCCTTTGTAGTCTGTCATTGTTCTGAGGCCCTGCCACATGCCTCTAGAGTCAGCCTGTTCAAACTGAAGTTCAACTTTATCCCTGTAACGCCGTTTTGCCTCTATTACTGCTCTCCTGACGTTGTATCTTGCCATCTTGTGTTCTTCCATGTTGCCTGTCACCAGCCCGGTGTTGTATGCTGATGTGCGCACTTTCAGAGCCTCACGGACGGATTTGTCTACCCAGGGCTTTTGATTTGGGTAGATTTTAATTTTGGTGGAGGGGATTGTTTCTTCTACCATAGTACAGACATAGTCAATCACCGTTTCGGTGTATTCGTTAATGTTGGCTGTGTTATCACGGAATACACTCCAGTCTGTGCATTCCAGTGCAGCTTGGAGTGACTCCTCTGACGTCACGGCCCAACGCTTAACCTCTCGCGAGACCACCGGCGTTCGCTTGAGACTTTGTTTGTACTTTGGCAAAAGAAATATGGCGGCGTGATCGCTTTTACCGAATGGACTAAGAGCCTGTGACTTGTACCCATTCTTAAATTGCGAGTATACATGGTCTAATATGTTCTCGCCTTCTATGCAAGGTTTGATGCTGGTAATAACAACACCAGCTCACAAGCCTCGGCAATGGGGGGGGGGGGGGGTCGGCTGCTGATGGAGGCGCAGTGTTCAGGGTAACAGAGCATGAGGTGAGGCGGACCTTTAAAAAAGTGAATATCAGGAAGGCAGCGGGTCCAGACGGCATCCCCGGCCGCGTCCTAAAAGTCTGTGCCGACCAACTGGCCCCAGTATTCACTGACATATTTAACCTGTCCTTAGAACAGGCTGTCATCCCCACCTGCCTGAAGAAGTCCACTATTATCCCTGTACCCAAAAAATCCAAGCCTGCTTGCCTCAACGACTACCGCCCTGTAGCTCTCACCTCCATAGCCATGAAGTGCTTTGAGAAGCTAGTAAAGGGCTACATCTGCTCCTCCCTCCCCATCAACATGGACCCCCTGCAATTTGCATACCGCCCCAACAGGTCCACGGAGGACGCCATATCCCATGTGCTGCACACAGCAGCATCACACCTGGACAAGAGGCAGGGGAACTATGTGAGAATGCTATTCATCGACTACAGCTCGGCATTCAATACCATAGTCCCCTCCATACTCATAGCCAAGCTCAGGGACCTGGGCTTGGGCTATGACCTCTGCCAGTGGGTCTTGGACTTCCTGACTGGCAGACCCCAGGTGGTGAGAGCAGGCAACTGCACCTCCTCATCCATCACCCTCAACATAGGGGCCCCCCAGGGCTGTGTTCTGAGTCCCCTCCTCTACTCCCTGTACACACACGACTGTGTGGCTCAGCGGAGTAGCAATACAATCGTCAAATTTGCTGACGACACAGTGGTGGTGGGCCTGATCTCTGCCAACGACGAGAGGGCCTACCTGGAAGAGGTCAAGGTCCTGGCGGGATGGTGCCAGGAAAACAGCCTCTCCCTGAACGTCAGCAAAACAAAGGAGATGATTGTGGACTTCAGGAGGTCGGGGGTCAAGGACTACAGCCCCCTCAGCATCGACGGGGCACCGGTTGAGAGAGTCAACAGCTTTAAGTACCTCGGAGCCTACATATCCGAGGACTTGACATGGACCACACACATTAACAGTGTTGTGAAGAAGGCACGACAACGCCTCTACTTCCTCAGGCGCCTAAGGAAGTTCCAAGTCAGCCAGAAGATCCTTAAGAACTTCTACTCATGTACAATAGAGAGCATCTTGACCGGCAACATCACCTCCTGGTTTGGGAATAGCACTGCACAAGACCAAAGCAGACTACAAAGAGTGACACGTTCAGCCGAACGCACAATTGGAGGGGGGCTCCCCACCCTCCAGAACATTTACTACAAGCGTTGCAAGGGCAAGGCTAAGAGAATCATTAAAGACTCCAGTCACCCGAACAACTGCCTCTTTGAACTGCTGCGGTCAGGCAAGCGATACAGGAGTCTCAAGGCGAGCACAGAAAGACTCAGAAGAAGCTTCTATCCCCAGGCCATCAGGCTGCTAAACGAACAATGAATGAACACTACACAACAACAACCACCAAACGCACATAGCACACACATCCACACGCACACACTCACTTTAAACAAACACACTGTAGCACCCACTCCACACACTTATAGCACACACCCACTTTAAACAAACACACTGTAGCACCCACTCCCCACACTTTATATTTATGGATGAAGGATTGCACTACAACTCGTACACCTTACTGTAAATTGTACCTAAAATTGTACCTCATGCCATTTCTGCTTTGCACTAGATAGTACTGTACATTAGTACACTGCATAGTATTGTGTATTGTATATTATATGGTAACTCAGAACATTGTACATATGTCTATACCGAACACTGTGACCTCATTTTCTTCTTCTAAATTCATGCTATATTATGTTATTATGTTATTTGATACTATCTTGTCTAGCACAGTCTCTGGAGCGTAACAGTAAGAAGCATTTTGTATGAAAGTATTCTGTACTTCTGTATGACAACTATTAAAGAACTTGAACTCTGGTGGGACAGGTCACATGCTGATAGAAATTCGGCAACACCTTTTTAAGGCGCGCGCTGTTGAAATCACCCAGAACCAAAATGGCAGCGTCAACATTAGCTGTCTGGAGTTTGTTTACCTCGTCGTGAAGTTTTGAAAGTGCGACCCCAGTGTTCGCGTGTGGTGGAATGTACACTCCGATGAGGATGATGGACGTTAACTCTCTTGGGAGGAAGAAGGGTCGACATTTTATCGTGATAAACTCCAGGTCTGGGGAGCAGTGGTTAGACAGTTCCTTTGTGTTGCCTAAATCGCACCACTCCTTGTTTATCATGAAGGCAATGCCGCCTCCTTTCTTCTTTAGTGACTCTTCTGCCGTCCGGTCCTTGCGGAGAACGAAGAAGTGGTCTGCCGGTTCTATTGCGTGATTCGGGACATCTGGACTCAGCCAAGTTTCTGTGAAACAGAGGACGTTACAATCCCGAATGTCCCTCTGGAATTGGATCCGTGCCCTGATGTCGTCCAGTTTATTTCCTATCGATTGCACATTGGCCAACAATATTCTGGGCAATGTGGTTCTGTGTCGTTTGGACCTCAGTCTGTTTCGGACCCCGGCTCTCTTTCCACGTCTTCGCGGCGGCTTCTCCTGGTCTTGGCCCTGGCCATAACAAAGGATCTCGGCGGGCCATTTCTGCTGTTCAGCGATCCGATCCAGAGAGCAATCCAAACGGTAAGTTTTCCTTAATCCAATGTCAATGATTGACTGACAGTCATACACAATTGGGTATTATTGTCGTGTGATCAATACACCAATGCATCATGTTCACATTCTTGTGTTTGTGTTTCCTTTTCTCAAGGTCAAGGCCTTGTCAGGACCTTGGTCAGCCTCCCCTTTACCCTACCAAAGTGGGCTGAAAGGGGGGGGGGGCTTGAGAGTCCACAATCCACCTCACTCCAGAGTTTGCCATGGTGGTGCCTTGGAATGATGATGTGAATCAAGCACCACTCATGTCGTCTTCTCTTTCTTCTTTTATGATACACCTTGTACCAGACATGGCTATCTTCTTTGTTTAGCTCTTGAAGAGGTACATTCTCTGTGCTGTTAGATATGCCAGTCTTCTCTTTGCACTTAGATCTTTTAGAGTTGTCTCTGCTCTGAGATCTTCCAGACTTGTTTTTTCTCTTAGATCCTCCAGAGTTGTCTCTGCTCTGAGATCTTCCAGACTTGTCTTTTCTCTCCACCACTACTCCTCTCTTGTTCTTAGTCTTCTTGGGCTTGATGTCCTCTTCTTCATCCCGTTTACTTTTCTTGACCTTGTTTTTAGTCTTGATGTTCTTAGGTTTGAAGTCGATTCCTGTCACGTCATCTCGCTCCCTCTTCAGAGACTTCTGGTGTTTAGGAGAGTGGTAGGGGTCCTCTTCATGCTCAGACTTCATATTCTTACGTGAACTGTTCTCTTCCAATACAGAACTGTTCTCTTCCTTCTTAATCTGGCTGTCTGGTGACTTCACTTTCTCCTTCTCTCTCTTGTTCTTGTACTTGTCCTTGTCCTTCCGTTTATCCGTGCCGTCATCTTTGCGCTCTGCATCCTTCATGAGCTTATTTTGCAGGTGCGTGGAAACCTGAGCCACCTGTGGCTTGGTGGCGGCTGTCTGCTGCCGTTTCAGCTGTTGTCTTTGTTTGCCGTCAAGGAACTTCACTTTCTCCTCTGGCTTCTTCTTCAGCTGAGCCTGGCTGGCTGCAGACTTCGGGGTTGGTGCCATCTGGACTTGGTTCTGTTGCTGGTTCTGCTGAGCCTGGAGAACCAGGCTCTGGGCTAGCTTCTGTTGTTGTTGCTGTTGGTGTTGTTGCTGCTGCTGTTGCTGCTGTTGTTGCTGCTGTTGCTGCTCTTGCTGCTGTTGTTGCTGCTGTTGCTGCTCTTGCTGCTGTTGTTGCTGTTGTTGCTGTTGTTGCTGCTGTTGCTGCTCTTGCTGCTGTTGCTGCCGTTGTTGCTGCTCTTGCTGCTGTTGCTGCTGTTGCTGCTGTTGTTGCTGCTCTTGCTGCTGTTGTTGCTGCTGTTGTTGCTGCTGTTGCTGCTGTTGTTGCTGCTCTTGCTGCTGTTGCTGCCGTTGTTGCTGCTCTTGCTGCTGTTGCTGCCGTTGTTGCTGCTCTTGCTGTTGTTGCTGCTCTTGCTGCTGTTGCTGCCGTTGTTGCTGCTCTTGCTGCTCTTGCTGCTGTTGCTGCCGTTGCTCTTGTTGTTGCTGCTGTTGCTGCTCTTGCTGCTGTTGTTGCTGCTGTTGTTGCTGTTGTTGCTGTTGTTGCTCTTGTTGCTGTTGTTGCTCTTGTTGCTGTTGTTGCTTTTGTTGCTGTTGTTGCTCTTGTTGCTGTTGTTGCTGTTGTTGCTGTTGTTGCTCTTGTGGCTGTTGTTGCTGTTGTTGTTGCTGTAGTTGCTGCTGTTGTTGCTGTTGTTGCTGTTGTTGCTCTTGTGGCTGTTGTTGCTGTTGTTGTTGCTGTAGTTGCTGTTGTTGTTGCTGTAGAGACACGAGGTAGGCCCTCTCCTGTTGAAGCTGTCTCTGCAGCCGCAGAAGTTGTCGCTGATCCTCAATCCGTCTACGCTTGTACTTCCGCTCTCTCTCCTCTCTTCTCAGCTGCTCTTTGCAGGCAGGCATGTCACTTGGGTTGACAGAGTCAGAGTAAAACTGTTTCTTGTCAGCCGGTCTGGCCTCCTGTTGCTGTTGCTGGTGGCTAATTAGCTGGAGCTGCTCCTGCTCCTGCAGCCTTAATTTAACCTTTAATTCAGCCTTTAAATTAGCCTCCTGCAGCCTTAATCTATCCTCTAATTCAAAATGTTCCATTACTTTGATTTTGGCTTTTGATACAGAGATGTCGGTATCAATTTCCAATATCTCCCTCTCTGCCTTTAATGCAGCTCTGGCGGAAAGTGCAGTGGCCTCTAATGCAGCCTCTAATGCAGCCTCTAATGCAGCTCTGTTATGGCTTAATTCAGCCTCTAATGCAGCCTCTAATGCAGCTCTGTTATGGCTTAATTCAGCCTCTAATGCAGCTGCATCAGCCTCTAATGCAGCCCTCTTTAGACTAAATTCAGCCTCCATTTCCGCTTGTGTCAAATCCATGTTCTCTGTTTCAATATCTGCCGCTTGTGTCAAATCCATGTTCTCTGTTTCAATATCTGACATCTTGTGTCAAATCCATGTTCTCTGTTTCAATATCTGACATCTTGTGTCAAATCCATGTTCTCTGTTTCAATATCTGACATCTTGACATCTTGTCTATATTTATCCACCAGTTCTTAAGACAGCTTTATAATTTGGCTTATATTCCACAGCGCCGTTTGCGCGCGCCACGTACGCAGTAGTGTCTATGTCTATTCCATTCATACACTCTACTCACGCACGTTCCGTTTGTTGTCCTCGAGCCGGGAGGGAGGATCCTCCCCTCTTGGTGGTGATGCTTTCGTTGATCGATCTGTCCTGCTGATCACAGGCAGCGATGTCCTCGGGCTGTGATCATTCACTGTTTGGTGGTGTGGATCGATTCCTTCCTGCTGATCGATGATCGGTGATTGTCTCTCTCAACAATACTGGATCCTTGTCAGTCCTCTTGCGAGTCCTCCTCTGGTGTTGTCCTTATTGACGCGCGCCTCTGCCTTGGGTCGCGTCAATATCTGCGCGAGTCCTCTTTCACTTTATTGAAGCTGGTTGGGGTTCAATAAACGCGATTTTCTTACTTAATGTAACGGCAACATGCCGGTGCCGCTTCCTGGTGTAGACGGGGAGTGAATCCATACGCGCTCAACGTTCAGAGAAATAGTCTTCCACACATTAAGCTCCGTTATCAGACACCGATGTGGTGATCCAATTTAATTAGAATAAGTAGGTTACATGGGAGGGTTGATCACAGCGATCCTAAGCGTCATATAACCTGGTCTAATTGCTTAAAGTGTTTCCTAAATAAGACTAATCTAAAAACGTTCCCGAAGCGTCCTGAAGCGCTGAAGCGTTCTAAGCGTTCTAAAGCGTTAAGCTTCCTAAGCGATCTAAAGCGGTAAGAAAATCATATGCTTTCCCCGTGGTTACCAACCCACCAGCTGATTCCTATCACCTATTTAATGATCTCCGCCACGCTGTGGCTGATCACCTGACAGGTGCAGGTGATCCACCCACAGCGCAACAGAGTCCACCCAACAGGTTACACAGAATCATAACATTCCCATAAATCATTACATTCCCATAAATATGTAACCTTCTATTGATAATAATAATGATAATAATGATAATAATAATACTAATAATAATAATAATAATAATAATAATCAATAACAAAAAACACTCATTCGGCCTTTACACTGCCTGTGGTGCATTTTTCCCTATTGTTAGGTTTTAGTGAGTTTTTCCTTACCTTCGCGTGGGGTATGTCTGGGAGTGTTTGCATTCATTCATTTATTTGCATTTATTTTAAATTTGTTGGACCTTATGGTGTTCTTGTTTTGTTCTTGATTTATTGTTATGTTTCTTCTTGACTTGTTTAAAGAAGACGTGTCTGGCCCATGGGGACATTAACGTGTGTTGTCGGGCCTTACAAATAAATTTGATTTGATTTGATTTGTTAATTACCTGAAATTATTCAGTTTTGTGTGGTGGGGGGGGGGGGGGGGGGGGGGGAAACCCTGCATATATCGGTATCGGTTGAAATCGGTATAGGAAATTAAGAGTTGAACAATATCGGTATATCGGTATCGGTAAAAAAGCCAATATCGAGCATCCCTAGTTATAAGTCATATACAGTAAACCTGGAGAGTGAGGTATCACTATGATTTATAGACCTGGGGAGTGAGGTTATACTGTGTTCTATAGACCTGGGGAGTGAGGTTCCACTGTGATCTATAGACCTGGGGAGTGAGGTTCCACTGTGATCTATAGACCTGGAGAGTGAGGTTCCACCGTTATCTATAGACCTGGAGAGTGAGGTTCCACTGTGATCTATAGACCTGGGGAGTGAGGTTCCACTGTGATCTATAGACCTGGGGAGTGAGGTTCCACTGTTATCTATAGACCTGGGGAGTGATGTTCTACTGTGATCTATAGACCTGCGGAGTGAGGTTCACTGTTATCTATAGACCTGGGGAGTGACGTTCCACTGTGATCTATATACCTGGGGAGTGACGTTCCACTGTGATCTATAGACCTGGGGAGTGATGTTCTACTGTGATCTATAGACCTGAAGAGTGAGGTTCCACTGTTATCTATAGACCTTGGGAGTGAGGTTCCACTGTGATCTATAGACCTGGGCCATCATTTATCAACAATTCTTAGAAAGTGTTCTATTTTCGTTCTTAAGCACAGAATTTAGAATGTGTGTACGCACAGAAAAATCGGGATTTATCACACATGCGTACACGGATCGTACGCACACTCCGTGTTGATAAATACCATTTGTTCTACGCTCCGCGCTCGTGCATGATTTTAAGTATTTGCATATAGAACCGCCCGTAATTAACCATATACGGTAATGAAACACCCCCATGAAATGTGGAAAAGTGGACTAAGCCAAGCGAACGCCTGGGAGAAATACGCGACAGGCTGACAGACATCTATTAACTTCCTAAAGACCATTGCTGCCTCAGGGCAGCGCAAACACTAATAAAGACCCTTAACCACTGTTTGCCATTGGTGTCATTAACTGTTTGAGTGCCAGCAGTGCGTTTTGTCGTTAGTTCATGCCGCCCTTTATATAGCGTTTGTTTGTCGTATTTATTTTTTATTGGCGATTTGAATTCATATTTCATCAATCGAGCCTCGGGTTAGTGCTGCAGAGTCTCTCTGAGCTCAATTGGGAAGATACCGACCCCTATCGTCTCTCCCTGTGTAACTGCACCCCATGAGTTTAGACTGATGGGGAGGGGGGGGGGGGTTGGGCCAATTTCCTCATTTTACTTTTCCCTCAAGCCAACCGAAGAGATCCATTGTGATCGCCGGCCCGGAAAACGCGTGGATTATGTATTTACAGTACCCAACACTGAATCAATAAACGCGATCGATATTTGGAATGGCGATCGGGAATTGGAATAATCTTTTTGGATAACATCTGATCTGAGGTAAGGAATTCATTTGACCAGTTTTAGGATAATCAGAGCTTTTTTCACAGAGATATCAACGTTTGCCCTATGCGTGTGTGTGTGCGCGCTGATCAGGAAATGAGATAATAGATATTTCAGCCCGCTTCTATAGCGTGCATAAGTACACATATACTATCGATAATCTAGCGTTTATTTGAAAACGATAAAAAAATAGGCCGAAAAATGACAACGTTTTTGTGTATGCCAGAATATTCCAGTAAATGCCGATTATCACGGAATCTTTATATTTTCCTTGAAAACTAGGGCTTTTCAAAATGCTATAAAACGAAAATGAAGCGATTAAAAAACAATCCGTTTCGACAATGTTGACTGCAAACAAGTCATTGATAAGCGACGGGCAGATTAGACACATAGCCATAATTTAAGACAGAGATTTTGTGTTCACAACGCTATCATTGAAGTGGCTGGTGGCATTCAGACACGTTTTACCATGTTAACAGTGCCACTGTCTGGAAGTGTTAATAACCATGCTGGAATATGACTGCTTTTTCTTCGTTTCGTTCGATTAATACCCAGGGATTAAAGTTCTCCGTCAATTTCATTCCAAATCGCGACGGATTTTCCGTAGATTTTCTACCTGCATATGATTTGTAGAGGCATACAATCTATTTTGATGTTGGTATTAGGTCGCCTATATAAACAATAATACGAGAGCATATACAAGAACCTTTCTATTCTCATAACTGCATTTGTGATGGAGCTTTGACAGCTACATGGGTGGTACATAACAGTCTATTGCTCGATCCATCTCCAATATCACGATGGACCGTGCCATGTAGCCTATGTATAGTCTGCCTATGTGATCAATAAAAACGCGAACTTGAATCCCATCATCATATTTATATGTTGTGTCTGTCTGTTGTGTCTGTTTGTTACTTTGTTATTTTTTCCCCCTATGTAAAGCGACATTGGGTCTCTTGAAAGGCGCTATATAAAATGAAGCTATTATTATTATTATTATTATTATTATTATTATTATTATTATTATTATTATTATTATTATTATTATTATTATTATTATTATTATTATTATTATTATTATTATTATTATTATTATTATTATTATTATTATTATTATTATTATTATTATTATTATTATTATTATTATTATTATTATCACGTCTGTGCGGGAGCTCACAAATAGACTGTCTTTTAGTCTCAGTGAAGTTTCAACGGAGGTCATCTATTCTATTCTAACCAACAAATTGAAGTAGAAAGCATTTCGTAGTGACCAATCTTATTTGGAAACATGACACACAAAATAATACTATTTCGCTTTTTATTTTAAACAATATTTAATCGCATTTGGAGGTGGGTGTTCTGCGTCTGCCCCCCTGTGCCAAACAAGCAGGCCAACCTCTTGTTCGAGCGTGAGCCCGTTATAATTACACTACTGTCGCTATTTTACAATTAACTATAATGAATTACGGTTCATACAGAACACGCGCCAGTGTTGGAAGTAATGCACAAAAGCTTATTTCCGCGTATGCAGTCTCCATATTCTACCGCTGGGCGCCAGGTACGCACGGTCAGAGCTGTGCGTATATATACGCACAAAGTCAAGCACATTGATAAGTCCCACAGTTTGCTTAGAAATGATCACACATACGCACATACAGTATCTGTGCGTACGCAACATTGATAAATGAGGGCCCAGGTCTCCAATGATCCCTGACGATACATACACATAGTCGGCTTTATATGCAAAATACTTCCCTTCAATAACAGGCACCCAAACACACTCTAAACATAACCACAGCATATACACAACCAATTCAGCAATGTTCTTCTTTTGATTTAAAAGCCTCGCGCGGTATAGACAACAAGGGTACACAGGCACGCCATCATCATTCCGCCTGTCATTACCTACTTAGTTGAACCACTCTGGGTCTCTTTGCTCCTTTCTCTGTCCCATTAGCATTGTTAAGTAATGTTATCGTATGCTAATAGTGCTGCTGCTAAGCTTATGTAACCAAAACACAGGCAGAGGAGTGGGCTCCTTCTAATGGCCTGGCCGCGTGAATACTTTACCCAAGGCAGTCGTCCTTCCGCGTTCGGTTTGCGCGCCCTGATTGGCCTCTCAGCGCCCAATCGCGTTAGCCCTACTATCGCCGCACGGAGGAATACTATCCTCGAGTTAACCTAATTTATACAAATGGAAGTATTGATTTCGCCGTAACGAATCATTAAAAAATATATACCGTTAACTGGAATATGCTGTTTCTTTTTTTTTGATCCACTTTTTCTCCCATTTTTCTATATTTTCTCCCATCCCAATTTCGTATCATCCAATTCAACCCTCCCCTGTCACGAACGCTGTTTCTTGCCTCCCACAAGCCGGCTGCAATGTGGACTAAGTCATACATAGCACAAGTCCCCTCCGGTACTTGAGGTAACAGCAGTCTCATCTTTTCACCTGCGCAGCTCGATCTCTCAGTGGCGAGGAGTAACGCGTGGGAGGCTCACGCTGCCCCTGACACTTCCTGATTCTACTGCGCAGGCGCACCAACCGACCTGTAGGAGTCGCTGTCCACAACGCCCGATCCCCACCCATCAGTTTCCCACCCCCTAATACGGCCAATGTGTATTAGTACGGACGACCAGCTAAACTGAAAGCAAATGTGGAGCGCTGGGCTCGAACAGGCGAGCCCAGCGTCTCCAGATTTTGTGGCGAGCGCCTTGCCCACTACGCCACGTAGCCGCCCGCTGGAATATGCTGTTTCTTTACACATATGTTGAATTATGTAATTGTTTGTCATGACAAACCAATAAAAAATCGCGAATTAACCGGTGGTTATCCTATTATATTAACATAGCTACAACAACACACAGTAACGTTAATATAATTACATGCATCATTGTTTACAATGAACGGTGGGGCTAATCGAAAGGACTGGACACGGACAAGTTAGGTGGCCAGGTGGCGCTCTTTCTGAACTGTACCGTTACACCCCTAATAGATAGAGTTGTTATTATTTATTATTCGTATATTATTAAAAAAAAAAGTATGCATTGAAATGTCTCGACGCCATTGAAAATGAGGGTGACCTCAATTGTCCTTTTCGAGAATAAATAAAGGTTTGAAATTTATAGCGACGACAAACTTACAAAACAAGACACAGTTATCAGCAATTTCATACATATATAGACACAATAAATAAGAATAAACAATAACAAATCAGCTAAGACAGTTACAAGTCGACATACGGTGGTCGGAGATCATACTGTTAAATGCAGCAAGAGAAGGAAGAACCTTCAGCCTCAGAGTCAGTCGGAGGACGTTCCAGGTGTTGGAAGAACCTTCAGCTTCAGAGTCAGTCGGAGGGCATTCCAGGTGTTGGAAGAACCTTCAGCTTCAGAGTCAGTCGGAGGGCGTTCCAGGTGTTGGAAGAACCTTCAGCTTCAGAGTCAGTCGGAGGGCGTTCCAGGTGTTGGAAGCATCAAAGGAAAAAGCAATTCTTCCTAGTTCAGAGCAAACTGGAGGAACCCTAAGAACGTGTGGACCGGTAGTTTAATAAGAAATTAGAAATTGGAACAATTATGCTGCCTCCACTGGGGTATTGAATTGCAGATCTGGTGAGGGCAACGCTCTTTTCACAGTCAATTGTGACAGTTCATGGTGGAATGGAAAATCAATTCTCCATAGAGAGGGCATAGTTAGCCTATGCCAATAATAGCTTTGGATTCACGTCAATGTATAATGTATGGGGTTGGAGCCTATAGCACTATAACTATAAGCATAAACATATTGTTTAACACAGTACATTTCAACAAATGTGAGCTCATTTCATCAGAAAATGCATTATCTTCATTACCACTATGATAAAAAGAAAATAAACCCTCTCTCTCTCTCTGTTTATTAGTAATTGACTTGAAGGGAAAACAGTCTTTCCAATGTTTGTGTTATTAGAGATCAGTCTAGTTGTACGTACGAAGGAAGCTTCTGTGGAGAATCGTTTGCTTTGTCAGGACAAGATCGTTTTTGAAAAGGTTTTGGTGCAGTTGATTGTGAGGAGTCTTCATCTAGCCCAGTGTTTCTCAAAGTGTGGGGCGCGCAGAGGCATGACAGGGGGGGGCCTTGAGATAAAAAATGTTTTTTCTTTTTTTTACAATTCTTTTTGGATTACAGAAAATTATCACTAAAGTGCTTTCCGTTGCAGCTGCACTGTTCTCCATGAAAATACCATATTTGGATAAGTTTGACCATTTCTCAAAATCTGAAATTATTATTTAATAAAACACAGAAAAGGATCACCAAGTTACTCTGGATAAAAAAAAACTATACAGACAACATTGAGACAAAGCTTCCTGACACATCTCCATCCAAACACTTGGAAGAGTGTGGTGCTGAGTACCAAGTATCTCATGATGCAGCAGTTAAGGTGTTGATACCATTCAGCACCACATATCTGTGTGAAGCTGGCTTTTCATCCATGACAGCTCTGAAAACAAAATATAGGGCCAAGTTGAGCCTTGAGGATGACATGCGTGTTGCCTTGTCAAAGACTGACAGCAATAAAGACTGTTTGCTTATTTCCTATGTTCGCTTTGTAAATTCCCAGTCACTGAGTGAAGATCTGCTGTTTTGCAATATGTCAAAAACAGAGCGACAGCTGATGAGCTCTTCAAAATGATTGACAGTTACCTGACAGAACATGGACTGAAATGGGAGAACTGTGTGGGCTTTTGCTCTGACGGTGCGCAGGCCATGGCAGGGAAAAGGAGGGGGCTACAGGCGCTCATCAAGGGAGTCTCGCCAAACGCGCAATGGACGCACTGTAAATTCACAGAGAGGCGCTAGCGTCAAGATAGCTTAGCCCTGAGCTGAATGAGGTTTTGACAGAAGTTATAAACGTGGTAAATTTCATCAAAACCCGACCCCTAAAAGCGCGCCTGTTCTCTGCGCTGTGTGAGGAGATGGGAGCTGACCATTCTGCAGTGCTGTTTCACAGCGAGGCAAGGTGGCTCTTGCGAGGGAAGGTGTTGTCGCGAGTCTTTGAACTACGAGAGCAAATTCTGGTGTTCTTGGAGGAGGAGAGCATGCAAGAAGCTGCAAGCAAGTTCAATGATGAACAATTTCTGATAAAGTATCTCTCTATCTACTCGTGGTGTTATATATATACAAAAATTAAGTTTTCACTATAAGTGCCCCCCCCTCCCCCCTTAGGGGCCCTAGGTAAACGCCTGTATGGCCTGTAAGACGGGCCGGCCCTGCTCTTACTACTCAGATATTGTATTGCCTTATTATCTATTGTAACATATACTATAATTCAGGGGTGGGCAATTATTTTTCCCAGGGGGCCGAATGAGTAACTGAAAATATGTTGGAGGGCCGGGCCAAAATCCCAAACTCAATTATGCATAATATACATTTTATTTCTATATAAAAAGCAGTAAATGGCATTGTTTTGACCCCTGGCAAGAGTGTATGTTATTATTTGGCAAGTAAAAGGTGAGGTTCGCTTTAAAAAATATCATTTATTCAAATAGCATTTATTTCCAAAATGATGAACAAAATGTGAAACATTAATAACAAAGGGCATTTTGAGTTTCATATACTATTGAAACAAGGATTTTCTTAGCTTTCTAAAGACATCACATCATCTTATAGCAAAAATAAACAAGACATGTCACTGAACTGTGTAAAGAAAAGTGTCCCAGTTTTGTAGCCTTTTTTACTTTACATGCCTATATTAAACATTTAATGTTTTCAGAATTGTGCAAAAAAAAATATTCTGCCTTCCAAACTGCTGACATGGAAAGCAAAATGCAGAGTTCCTGGCTACTGAGTACTCCAGCCATTTAAATTGCTCGAACCAGCTCTTATTAAATGCTCTCTTCTGCAAACCGAAGAGGCTGAAGGGGTACTGGGGGAGGCACACCTGCTTAGGGCCATGTTCTTGTGTGCCTAAATCAGCAAACAATCCTGCTGCCCCTTGCTGCTCTTCCCTACATGTAGCTGACTCATCTGTGTGAACATAAACATTTATTTATATATCTCAAATTCACAACAAAGGTTATCTCATGACACTTTTCATATAGAGCTGGTCTAGAACCATATTCTCAAATATAAAAGAAAATTACACCTGTAGATTCACAAACCTAAAACATCTTTTGTTGGTGGACAGGCGGATGCAGCTGTATTGGTTAGCAGCAGCTGACCTGTATTACAAAATACAGTAAACACACACACACACACATCATTCACCATAATTTATATTTGTATAAAACGACATAATTGATGGGCTGAGGCTAGTCATGTTGTGTGATATATATATCAGGGCAGACTGTGCTCACCATTTAGCCTATATCACCATTTAACTTACAGTAACTTAGTTAACATTACATCTTAGTTAGGAGATGTAATGTATGTGTATGTTACATACATACATACATACATACATACATACATACATACATACATACATACATACATACATACATACATACATACATACATACATACATACATACATACATACATACATACATACATACATACATACATACTTACTTACTTAGTGTGGTTACTTAGAATCAAATACAAGCTATCACTCTTTTTCAAACACCATCAGCCTGTTATTCACTTTACAATAGTTATTTACACATAAAAACAAGAATATATAATACAATATAATCCACAAAGAAATGTGAAGGAGAATTTCCTAAACACCCTCTTGCATGTGGCATTCTCCAAGAAGCAAAATTATAGAAACATTATACAGTATCAATATAACCCCCCCCCCCCATAAATTAATGACATTGACATTGACAGCTATGCCCATAATACATACAAGCAGCTCTACTCATATGTCTGGCTTGTTTGGATTCTTATCGTGTAAGGTAACATTACATTGTAATCTTTCGTTTTTATTGTAACATAATGTTATGGATAGCATAGCTAAGTTAAGCTACCATTAGCAGCAGCAATCAGCAGTCAACTTCCTTTCAGTTTCAAATATAAGATTCACAAACCTGAAACATCATCCGTTTCATCATTGGTGATGATGTTATTGTTGTTGTCTGCAGCAGTTTGTGGTGCCTGCTTTGATGCAAAAAACGTTCTAATATCCATCACGTTAGGTAGGTTTTCCAAATCGAATTGAATAATTCAGGGCAGGGCAGGCTATGCAGTATGCAGGCTGCTTTCCAGCCGCTGCTGCCTCTCTGTTAGACTTCGGTACTGCACGTTACTCACAACACGTAATTCTTTCTTTTCTTTTTTAAGGTCCTCGCTATGATTCCCCTAGAGTTGGAGGCGGAGAGGCTTGGTTATTCGCGAGAGCAACCTCCCGTTTAGACCTTGAGCATCGCGGGGAATTGGCAAGGCATCAGTGACAATGCGGAAGGGGGACACTACCCCAGCGTCAATGAGGTTTTCGTCGGCGCCTGAATCGACCAGCGCGGACAGAGGGAGCGATTGACCGTTGTGACAAAGCGTGGCACTGAATTGCATATTTGGACCAGAGCTGGGAGCATAATTAAGGCTCGTACATACGGCCAGCGTCACTGTCGAGCCCCGTCGTTTGGGCGAATCGAGCAAGAAGCGATGGAGTGGCCGAGTTGCCCGCAGTACAAACATGCCCCCGTCTTGAGTCTGTGACGGCGTTCGCTGAGAGGGAGGTGAGAGCGGTCAAGCTCCATAGGCTCCGAGTCTTCGGCTCTGCGGCTCTGCAGCTGCACACTATTGACAGCGCGCCCCGAGGGAGGGGAGCGAGTCGAGCTGGGCAATGAAGGGCGGGCGGCGCTAGCCTTTTCACGGCGGCGTTTGCGAAGGCGCATGTCCAATTCTCTGGCTAAATTAATTAACTCGTCAAGGGAAGACGGCTTCGGAACCTGCCGCTAGGATACGGAATTCAATTGCATATTCGCTCACGCTGCGATTACCTTGGCGGATTGTAAACAAGGCGTACTACAGTTCGGTCAGGGTGCCTGCTCAGCGAGGGTAGGATCTGGAGAGAGGTAGTGCGACCTCCCACACGTTACACTCTCCCAGTGAGAATCTGAGCTGCCAGGCTGGCTGCCGGCTGGCTGCATATGCGTCGGAGGAAAGCATGTGACAGTCTCCGGCCTCTCGGACCAACAGTAGGGGGGAGTGCGTGACAACCAGGAAGGGGGTTGGGAATTGGCATAACGACTAACAGTGGGATGGGAGAAAAATCGGAAAAAGAAGGAGAAAAAAAAAAAAAAAAAAACTCATTCAGAACGCAGCGGCCCGCCTGATCTCAAACCTACCGAAGTCGGCCCATGTCACCCTACTTCTTAGGGACCTGCACTGGCTCCCCATTGCTGCAGGAATCTGCTTCAAGGCCCTCGACCTCGCATACCGTGCGCAAAGGGAATTGCTCCCGCCTACCTCCGGTCAATGGTCTCTAACTACACACTGTTAGATTCTGATCAATCAGCCAGTATCACGTCTTCGTCTGTTTGGCTTGTGTTATCATCTCTCCATCCACTGACTCTGCGTTGTGTTTGTTTGTTTGTTTCTTGGACGTCTCCTCATACTAGCTGTATAATCTTCGTCATTCCCCTCTAATGCAATCCCGTAACCATAATAATTCACCACCTTCGTAAGAATTCGACCCTTGACAGTGGAATACCTTTCTTGAAAAAGCGTTGTTTATTACATAAACAAAAAGCCTCAGCTCAGATGTTATCAGATTGTATTGTCCTTGCTATCGCCTCTTCTGCTGTTCAGTCCAATAGTGGCTCAGGCCTTGTCGTTAGCCAGAACCCTTCTCCCGTTAGCCGAAGCTAATGATGATGTGGCATTCCAACCCCCCCCCCCCCCCCCCCCCCCCACCGGCGAGGGTGAGAGGAATGAGAGTCTCTGATGGTTTCTTCTCTCCTGTGGGATTAGTTTCTTTGGTCTGCCCTTACCCGGAACCACTGTCAGATTTATATGATCTTCGTCATAGCAACGACGGGCCCGCCCCTCTTCTGGTTGCCATGTGACATGGCCATCTTTGACCACAGCTATTTCACCCAGATCACTATAGCAACGGCAAAGTTGATATTATTCCCCCTCTGTGGTTACACTGCGCTGCTGTAGACACTGACCTTGTGATGATGTGGCTATCAGCTGTTGATTTTAAACAACACAGCCTCCTGTGGGAGGGGGGGGGGGGGGGACCCTGATGGAAACAAGACAAACGTCTTTCTCAGGTCTGCATCCCCTTAACAATTGTGTGTATTGAGCGGTACTGTATTGTACCCATTCTGCAATCTGTTAAATAAAGTTTTCATTCATTCATTCATTCATTCATTCATTCATTCATTCATTCATTCATTCATTCATTCATTCATTCATTCATTCATTCATTCATTCATTCCTCTGCAACACACTCTCTGACTGCCAGTGCTATTAAGATCTATAGATCTGTCTCAGTAGACACTCATCTCTATATATCAGTTATAAACCAAATGTACATTGAAAAACACTGATTTCTTTCAACACCCTCAAGACCCCTACGCTCTGCTTCTTCTGGCCGCCTCAGACCTACTCCTATCCAAGCTCCATCAAAGAGAAGTCGCCTATTCTCAGTTCTTGCCCCACAATGGTGGAATGAACTACCCACCCCAGTTAGGACAGCCGACACCCGTCCAATCTTTCGCCGTCGACTAAAGACACTTCTTCAACCATTATCTGAAATTTAAAAAATCTAACCCTAACTAACCTTACTGTAACTGAGGGGTACAATTCCCTGACTGTATTGATAAGTATGGTATCATTAAACCACTACCGCTTGATGTACTTTAACTTCTGGCCATCCAGTACACGATATCTAAGTATGATGAACACTTTCCCACATATGAAATCAGGTCCACACAAATATAACAGGCGAAGGTTTAATATAGCAAAAGGTATATACAACATTCACTTAATTACATTTATGATTTGAATGCACTTGTAAGGCAAATGAGTATTCGTAGGCAAATCAACACTGAATGTCCAATCTCTGGTTACGCAGGAAGCAAGTATACAACCTGGTTCTTTAGGGAAACTATAGCGATGGTACTTAAGGATTATAGCGGGATACTAAAGGGGTCCTGCTGGTTGTAAGTCAGTAGGGGGGGGGGGGTTTGGAGAGCCGTCAGCTGCATCCCATCTGGCCAACGATTCCTGGGGAGAATTCAGGTACAGAAAACAGTGCCCGCAGGATCTTGATCCACAGATGAATACACTTGGGCCCTCTTGTAGACGGTAGCTGTAGGTCCACAACGAAGGAGAAGCGAAGCGGCCTCGGTCTGGGTTGAGCACCGTCTCACCTGGGCTCCTCTCGGGGGTAATTCCAACACTCACTGGCGTTGGCTGTTATCCGCTCCACAAATCAAAGCACCCAAAGCAAATAGATATTCCATGCCGTATAGGCTCAGCAGTCGTCCGGGTAGGTAATCCAATGTGCAGGTCCACTCGTCCTCGCCCAGAACTCCTCGGATGAAAGCACCACGCGTGGTCTGCCCAGCCTGGTTAAGACTCTAGATAACGCGAGGAACGATGGGGGTGCTGCTCACTTTAGAACTTTAACCGAACGATGCACCATACATAATAGACTATTATTACTTAATAGAAATACGTCCCACTCGACGGTACAGTGCCAAACTATGACAATTCAGCTATGAATTTACACGAGGTCTCAATGCCTATTCTGGGGCCAAAATAGGCCATACTGCACCACACGTGGGTCGTGGGTGAGGCTTCACGTCTGTTACTAGGTTGGAGGGTAAAGGACTAATGGACTAAAAAGAAAGTTCTACTTTACTTGCGCCCTATTTATATGCACGGTGAACAAATAGTACCATTCGTATTTCGGTAGCCGTATTCCTACGCGGAACCGGGGCTAGTTGGGACATGTTCGTCGGCACTATTGAACTTGACTCAAGGGGCCTGTCTGCTGGCGCCAGGTTCTTGTCCAATGAGAGAATGAACTATTATGGGCTGTAGTAGACTAAAGGGATATTCAGTGTATATGTACAAAGAACATACAAGGGATATCAAACGATATACAAATACTATTAAATATATATCCATAAATAAATATATATATTCGGTTTAATCTGATCCTTCACAACAGCCGCCCCCTAATTAGTCCCACCTAATTAGCTAAGCAGAGACAGATTAACCGCACTGTCTACCACTCAAGGTCCGCTGTAAGGGTCAGTCAACTCACAAAGTCATGGGGTCATGGTCGTCATCGATAGTGTCTGGGAGTCTTGGCAGTTCTATTAGCCTTGCCACGGGTCGTGTGTAAGTTCGCCCTTGGACGAGCACTTCAGCTGCTCGGACCTTGCCATCGGCACCGGTGATCACTTTGCTTACGCGGCCAGCCTGCCACATAGCTCTGGGTAGTGACTGGTCGATAATCATGACGACTGTTCCTTCTGTCAAATTGTCTCTCTCTTTTACCCACTTCTGGCGGGTCTGTAGAGACGGTAGATAGTGGAGTAGGAAGCTATTCCAAAACTTGTCAGCCAGTACTTGACTGTACCTCCACATTCTTCGGCCGTTCGCTTCTTCAGGCCTGTACCTTGTCTGGGGTAGCGCGGGGTCCAGCCGCCCCATCAAGAGTGTGTTGGGGGTGACTGGGTCGACATCTGCTACATCACTTGAGACGTAACCGAGGGGCTTGGAGTTCAATACTCCCTCGATCTCCGTGAGGACTGTCATTAGGACTTCTTCCGCCACAGTCTGGGCCCCAAGCACGGCGTACAGGGCTGTCTTTATAGAACGTACTTCTCGTTCCCAGGTTCCACCGAAGTGGGGTGCGTTCGGGGGGTTAAACTGGAAGTCAATCTGGGATGGAGCGAGGTGGGTCTTAAGTTCTGGGCCCATAGCTTGGAAGCTCTCTCTCAGCTCTCTTTCTCCGCCTTTGAAGTTGATCAGACAACAATGTAGACGGTTTTCCTTTCCGCGATGTGAATCTTCGGAAGGCCATAAGGAATGAGTCTGTGCTCATGGTTGGAAGGAGTTCGATATGTATCGCTCTGGTGGTCATGCATTTGAATACAATACCCCACCGCTTCTCGGTTCCTCTTCCTTTCTTTATATACAACGGGCCAAAACAGTCCATGCCTGTGGAGTGAAAGGGCTTGTCGCCGAGTCGGAGGCGACAGGGAGGTAGGTCAGCCATCCGGGGTATGCTGGGCTGCGCGCGCCACTTTCGGCAGTCTAGTCAGGTTCGCTGGAAGCGTCGCACTGCTTCTTTCCCTTGAAGTATCCAATAGCGACGTCTGATCTCCGCGAAGACTCTCTCTGCTCCTGCGTGGTGCACATCCTCGTCGTATTTCTTTATGATCAGCTCTGTGACCTTTTGTCGGCTGTTCAAGACTATCGGGTACTTAACGTCATCCGGTAGGTCGGGGGCTCTCCGCAGACGACCACCCACTCTGATGAGATTATGGGCGTCACTCTCGGGTGCCAGGTGGAGCAGTCTGCTGTCTGATGGGACGGGCTTTCCTCCCTGTAGACAGTCTAGCTCATCGGGGAACGAGTCTCTCTGGGCTCGTTGTAGTAGAAGAAGTTCTGCTTCTTCGTAGTCAGCTGCTGAAATGTCAGTGGTGGGCTGAATCTCTGGGTGGTGCCACAGGAATGTCTTTAGCTGCGCACTCTGTAGGGTGAGGCAATCATCTATGTTGGGGTCTGTGGAGGCAACTGTGCTCAATCCACAGAACATAGGTTTCTTGTTTTCAGCCTCCTCTTTACTCGCCTCCCGTGGGGTGGGCGTAGGCCACTCTTCTTCCGGGAGCTTGAGGAATTCTGGTCCGTCACTGTAGATGTTGTGACGGGTGAGGTCATCTAGGGACATTCCCCGGGTGATGACGTCAGCTGGGTTGTGTTTGGTGTCCACATACCGCCAGCTCGCTGCTTCTGTTAACTCTTGAATCTCTGTGACTCTGACTCCCACGAAGACCTTGTATCTGCATGAATCAGACTTGATCCATGTGAGTACTGTCGTAGAGTCTGACCACAAGATTGTTCTTTGCACCGGGATGGTGAGTTCACGTTGGATTAACGTGGCTAGATGCGCTCCTGCTAGGGCTGCGCAGAGCTCTAGACGCGGGATAGATTGTTGCTTTCGTGGGGCTATTCTTGAGCGAGCCAGGATGAAAGCGGTGTGTATCTCTCCTCCCTTCTCTTGGGCACGCAAGTAGGCCACAGATCCATAGGCTACTTCGGAGGCGTCGCTGAAGACGTGTAGATCCATCTTGCATGTCTCTGGCCTCACTGTGGGTGGGAAGTAGCTGCGGCGTATGTTGACGCCTGGGAGTGAGCGGAGTTCCGTCTCCCACTCTCTCCATGTGGAGGCAAGGTGTGCGGGTATTGGGTCGTCCCAGCCCTGGTCCTTGTCCCATAGTGCTCTTACAATCATCTTTGCCCTGGTGGTGTAAGGTAGAATACATCCCAACGGGTCATATTGTCTGGCGAGTGTTCTGTACACACTCCGTCTGGTGGTCAGTATCGCCGTCGACCTTTCCTGCTCCGTGGTCAGGGGTTTGTGTCTATAGTGGAGCGAGTCTGTTTTGAAGCGCCAGACTAGTCCTAGTGTCATTTCTTGGGCTTCTCCTGGGATGGTCGCCATCCAGGTCTCGCTACTGGCTGCCTTGTCCGCGGGGGAGAGGCTGCGCAATACTTGCGGGTCGCTGCTGGCCCACTGCCTGAGATCAAAGCCGCCTTTGATCAGGGAGGCGCGTAGCTTGAGTAGGAGAGCCTCGGCTTCTTCTTGGGTCGAAACGCTTTGTAAACAGTTGTCCACGTAGAAACTGTTCTTCACACTGTGTCGGACCTCTTCATCTGCTGCTGGGTCCTCTGCGACGTGTTTCTGCAGTGCAAATGTAGCACAGCACGGGCTGCATGTGGTTCCGAAGGGGAGGACTTCCCATTGGTAGATGGCTGGGTGCTCATCTCCGATCCTCTCTCTCCATAGGAACCGCAGTAGGGGCTTATCCTCCTCCACTAGTCTCACCTGCAGGAACATCCCTTTGATATCCCCGCTGATAGCCACCTTGTCCTGGCGGAAGCGTAGTAGCACGCCTAGTAGAGAGGGGCCGAGTGTGGGGCCGGGCAAGAGCTCTTTATTCAGATTCTGGGATCCGATCTGGTAGCTGCAGTTAAACACAATGCGATCCTTGCCGTTGTGGTGGACCTTGTGGTGCGGCACGTACCATGATTCGGTTGTCTGATCGGCCTCTTTAATGTCAATCTTCATTACGTGTCTCGCTGTGATTAGCTTCTCAATCTCAGCGCGGTACACACTCTCTTGAGCGGGGTCTTTGGCTAGGCGCCGCTCTGTGTTCAATAGATACCGCTCTGTAGCTTCTTTCGTGGCGTGAAAGGTGGGCATTCCCTCTCGCCTCAGGAGTGGAGTTGCGTATCTCATCACTCCGCCGACTGTGACTCTCTTTGTCCCTTGCTCGAGGAGGTTTATGGCGTAAATGTCTTCTTTAGAACGAATGTCTTTCTTTTCGTTCTTAAAGGGCATTGTCTCTAGTGTCCATAGCCTCTCGACATGCTGCAGGAGAGTGGTGTCTTCTTCTGTCACTCTGGAGTGGAGGCAGCTAGTGGCTGCTGTTCGGTTGAGAGATTTAGCGAGGGGGCCTTGTAGTGTCCATCCTAGGCGGGTCTCGACTGCTGCAGGACAGCCTCTGGGTCCTGTATGGACCCGGTCTATCGGGACTATGAGGTCTGCATGGTCGGAGCCTATCAGCAGGGTCGGGGTGGCGCCGTCTATGAGCGGGATAGGTAGTTGACGCAGGTGCACATATTTATCCATCAGCTTGGCGATGGGGTAGGTGTACTGTGATAGTCCTATTTCTTGGCTGGTGAAAGCATTTGTAATCCTATACCGTCTCTCTGGCTGCCCGCTTGCTGCGATGGTGAAGGAGACATTCTCGCCTTTTATCGTCTTTAAATCTCTTCTTATTGTCCGAATCGTCATCTGGTTCTCGCTCCCCCGCAGTCCCAGCTGGGCCGCAGCGGATGCGAGGAGAAGGGTCTTCTCTGACCCGTCATCAAGGACGGCGTAAGTGTCCATGACTTTATCTTGGTGGCTCAATGTTACACGGACTACCTTTAAGAGCACCTGGGCGCCGCTGCTGCTGGCGGGGTCAATGTACATGACACTTGCCTTTGTGCTGCTCGATGGTGCATGTGCAGGCTTTCTTCTGTTACTGTCGTGTAGGACATCTAGGTGGGCTCCGTCACACCGACTGCACCTCTTCTTTAGGCGGCACTCGGCTGCCATGTGACTGCGCGCACATCGGTAACAGCGCCTGTTGGACTTTATCCATTGACTCACTTCTTCTGCATTCATCTTCTTGAACAGGTCACATTGTGACAGCCAGTGTTCCTTCTCGCAGTACGGGCACACCAACTTCCACTTCTCTTTTCTCGAGGGGGTACTGTGGTTCTTACTGCTCTGTACTGATTCTGATTGGTGCATGACAGTCACTGATCTTCTTCCATCGTTTACTCTCCTAGGTCCCTCTCTGGAGCTTGGTGTGCTCCGCACGAATGTATCCAAGCGTAGGCTGCTGACTTCTCTCGTCAGGAAGTCGGCTAAATCGAGGAGGGATGGTTCGGGACCGTTAGGATCACGGTGGTCTCTTTGCCGCCTAAATCGCTCTTGTCTGGCGGGCGGCAGCTTCTCTAAAATCCTCTCGACGTTAGAGTTGGCGTATAGCTCGTGCATACCCTTTTCTCGTTGCGCTCCCAGCATCCCTACCAGGGACTGCACTTTTATAGACAGGTCGTCTAGTGAGCGATTGTCTGTTGCTGGGGGTAGGCGGTCAATATGCCTTATCTCTTGGATTACGTAATCCCATATACGTCCATATCTCTGGTCCAGCGCTGCTAGAGCCGCGGTGTATGGGGTCGTAGAGGTGGCATAGGCTAGCGCTATATTGTGCGCTCGGGGTACTTTCAGGTGCTTCAGTAATATTGCATACTTGTGGCGTTCGTCAACGACATCCACCATCATTGTCTCTAAGCACATCCGGAGCTCCGTGTACTGTGCTCGATTCTCATGGGTGAAGTCTGGAAACGTCGGTGTGCCAATGTATGACGCCGTGGATGGCTGGCACATCGGTGAGCGTTGGGAGAGAGGCCTCCTAGGCGAGTCTCCTCTTGCGCCTCTTTGTGGGCTGGTACCGGCAGGGTACCATGGCCCGCTGGTCCAGGTGCTGTTCCTCGGGGCTGGTCGTGCGTCATGCTCACCCGTGAATAGAGTCGGGGGTCTGTAGCGCAGCGCCGCGGGGGTATAGCCTGGGCTGTACTGGACCTCCTGGTCCGGTGGAGTACTGTGCTGTCGTCGGGCTTGGTTCTCCTCCTCTCCCTCTTCTTCTTCTGTCAGGTCCTCTAGATCCTGTAGTCGTTTATTTAGCCTCTCCGCAGTGTATGCTGCTCCTTCCAGTCTGCGGGGGGTATAGGCTCTCTCTGGTGGTCAAGTTCAGGGTCGCTTGGTCGGTTAGGGGATGCTGCCCTTGACTGTTGTCTCGACGAGGCCCTTGAACCCCTGGCGGAGGGAGAGGGTGTTGCCCTGGTGATCAGCTGCTCCATTAGCTGCGCTTGTAGTCTGTCGCGCTCGGCTTGTAGTCTGTCGCGCTCGGCTTCGCGCTGGATGAGAGCGATGTCGCGCTCTGCTTCTCTTTGGGCACCGTCAGCGGCGCGCTGGGTGTTGGACCGGTCTCTTGCCATATTCTCTTCCGTATGAAGGCGTCTCATCTCCAGGCGTATGTGCTCTTCTTCGCTCCGTTGCTGTGTTTGGAGTCGATCGCGTTCACCCTGAAGTCGATCGCGTTCACCCTGGAGTCGATCGCGTTCGGTGGAGGCTGTCAGGCTGACGAGGAACGCCTGTGACAGCATCCTCTCCGCCTCGCTGGGGGAAGACGCTTGTAGAGGTGAGCCGCTCCTGGCTGTCCTCGTTGGGGAGTCCTGGAGCTCTATCTCCTCGGCGCTCTCCTCATCTTGTTCCGTGCAGGGTTCCACCTCTGGAGGGTTGTCTTCCTCCCGGAGCTGGTCGGGGACTACTTCTTCGGTATTGGCGGGGGGTAAAGGCATGTCTGTTCCCTCCTGGTCCCCACCGTGAGCTTGGTCAGTTACATTAGAACCCACTAGGGCCTCTGTGGTCGGGGTAACCTGGTCGTTAAGGTCAGACATAATTTTACTTTCTACTTTTACCGCGTTTACCGTCTGTGGAAGGCTAGGTAGTTGACTGACAGCGTAATCCTCTAAGTACTGAGGTGTCTGTCGTCTGCGCCGCGGGCGTTCTACGTTAGGAGGACCGTTTCGTGGAGTGTTCATCATAGGCCATTTCAATATTAATAACACTATATTAATATTACACTAGTTACCCTCCGGCTCGAAGGACCAATTGTAACTGAGGGGTACAATTCCCTGACTGTATTGATAAGTATGGTATCATTAAACCACTACCGCTTGATGTACTTTAACTTCTGGCCATCCAGTACACGATATCTAAGTATGATGAACACTTTCCCACATATGAAATCAGGTCCACACAAATATAACAGGCGAAGGTTTAATATAGCAAAAGGTATATACAACATTCACTTAATTACATTTATGATTTGAATGCACTTGTAAGGCAAATGAGTATTCGTAGGCAAATCAACACTGAATGTCCAATCTCTGGTTACGCAGGAAGCAAGTATACAACCTGGTTCTTTAGGGAAACTATAGCGATGGTACTTAAGGATTATAGCGGGATACTAAAGGGGTCCTGCTGGTTGTAAGTCAGTAGGGGGGGGGGGTTTGGAGAGCCATCAGCTGCATCCCATCTGGCCAACGATTCCTGGGGAGAATTCAGGTACAGAAAACAGTGCCCGCAGGATCTTGATCCACAGATGAATACACTTGGGCCCTCTTGTAGACGGTAGCTGTAGGTCCACAACGAAGGAGAAGCGAAGCGGCCTCGGTCTGGGTTGAGCACCGTCTCACCTGGGCTCCTCTCGGGGGTAATTCCAACACTCACTGGCGTTGGCTGTTATCCGCTCCACAAATCAAAGCACCCAAAGCAAATAGATATTCCATGCCGTATAGGCTCAGCAGTCGTCCGGGTAGGTAATCCAATGTGCAGGTCCACTCGTCCTCGCCCAGAACTCCTCGGATGAAAGCACCACGCGTGGTCTGCCCAGCCTGGTTAAGACTCTAGATAACGCGAGGAACGATGGGGGTGCTGCTCACTTTAGAACTTTAACCGAACGATGCACCATACATAATAGACTATTATTACTTAATAGAAATACGTCCCACTCGACGGTACAGTGCCAAACTATGACAATTCAGCTATGAATTTACACGAGGTCTCAATGCCTATTCTGGGGCCAAAATAGGCCATACTGCACCACACGTGGGTCGTGGGTGAGGCTTCACGTCTGTTACTAGGTTGGAGGGTAAAGGACTAATGGACTAAAAAGAAAGTTCTACTTTACTTGCGCCCTATTTATATGCACGGTGAACAAATAGTACCATTCGTATTTCGGTAGCCGTATTCCTATGCGGAACCGGGGCTAGTTGGGACATGTTCGTCGGCACTATTGAACTTGACTCAAGGGGCCTGTCTGCTGGCGCCAGGTTCTTGTCCAATGAGAGAATGAACTATTATGGGCTGTAGTAGACTAAAGGGATATTCAGTGTATATGTACAAAGAATATACAAGGGATATCAAACGATATACAAATACTATTAAATATATATCCATAAATAAATATATATATTCGGTTTAATCTGATCCTTCACAACACTTACTGTCATGCACTTGTCCTAATAAACTAACCTACACTGTAGCATGCAACACTTTTATGAACATTGTTACTGATAGAGTTGTACCCTTCCTGATGACTTGTCGTACAGAACTTGTAAGTCGCTTTGGATAAAAGCGTTCAGCTAAATTACTAAATGTAAATGTAATGTAAATGTAGTGTGGTAGTGAAAGGTTAACCTTCTATAGTGTGGTAGTGAAAGGGTTAACATTCTGTGGTGTGGTAGTGAAAGGTTAACCTTCTGTAGTGTGGTAGTGAAAGGTTAACCTTCTGTAGTGTGGTAGTGAAAGGTTAACCTTCTATAGTGTGGTAGTGAAAGGGTTAACATGCTGTGGTGTGGTAGTGAAGGGTTAACCTTCTGTAGTGTGGTAGTGAAACGTTAACCTTCTGTAGTGTGGTAGTGAAAGGTTAACCTTCTGTAGTGTGGTAGTGAAAGGTTAACCTTCTGTGGTGTGGTAGTGAAAGGTTAACCTTCTGTAGTGTGGTAGTGAAAGGTTAACCTTCTGTAGTGTGGTAGTGAAAGGTTAACCTTCTGTAGTGTGGTAGTGAAAGGTTAACCTTCTGTAGTGTGGTAGTGAAATGAGGGCCATGTAGACTCAGCAACTTACAGCTATGTGGAATAAACACATCGTTATGTGGTTGTGTCCATTCGAGGTCTGCTCATAGTCACATGTTGGCCATTTTGCACCCAGGAGCGGGAACAGGGTAGCAATGAATCCCATCCTGAGCAAAATGGATGGTTTGACAGGCTGCTGAGTGGATGGATTGACAGGCTGCTGAGTGGATGGATTGACAGGGTGCTGAGTGGATGGATTGACAGGCTGCTGAGTGGATGGATTGACAGGCTGCTGAGTGGATGGATTGACAGGCTGCTGAGTGGATGGATTTGTTATGGTTTGTTAACAACCCCAACAGCACGGCACAGACAGGTAGTTCAGAGTTAGCCAAAAACCAGGGCGTATTTATTTCCAATAACAGAGAATAGCAAAAACAACAAAAGCACAAGGGGAGACATTTCTTGGGCAGAGTAGTCTGCGGCTCTGCAGCTCGTCTCAGAGCAGAGACGGCACTGTGGCGTTGCGCCTCTGACTCTGCGGCTCTGCAGCTACTTGAAGATCCACTCGGGAAGGAACAGAGAGAGAGAAAATGTCAACAAACGAGCAAACGGAATACAAGGCAGTCCAGTCCTCCTTAGCTGAGTCCAGTACAAACACAAGCGACTAATCTCAGTGTTTACCAAACACACAAAAAACAGATAGGTCCGAGTCCAGAAAAATGCGAGAAAAAACAGAGCATCAAAAAAAGTACGTTTCCAAAACTCACCAAGCGCAAAGCGGGCAACGAGGCACAGATCCAACGGATGGCAGAGAGAAGCAACAGCGGCGACTTCCATAGACGTCCTGGAAAAAACAGACGAGGTACAACACAGGAGGAAAACAAGCAGCAGCTAGTGGTAAGCCCAAAACGACCCGACACAGAACGTTAGGAACACCAGAGTATATAAGGGCTCCACCGAGCTGATTTGGAACTCACTTCAGGTGCGTGAAGGAAATTGGTACCTGGAAGCGTGCGGTAACGAACCAATCCTCACAGGATTGACAGGCTGCTGATTTCAAATCATCTCTCTCTCTCTCTCTCTCTCTGTGGCTCTTACTGTGTCGACCAGCATCGCACGCCCTTCTTCCTGAGCCGAGCAGAAACTACCATGCTGAGCGTCTTCACTGTTCCGTTTACAAACCTTCCTCCTCCTCTCCTCCTCCCTCCTCCCCCTCTCTCTCTCTCTCCTCTCCTCTCTCTCCCCTCTCTCCTCCTCTCTCCCTCTCTCTCCTCCCTCTCTCTCCCCTCTCCTCCTCTCTCTCCCTCCCTCTCCTCCTCTCTCCCTCTCTCTCCTCCCTCCTCTCTCCCTCTCTCTCGCTCCTCTCTCATCCTCCCTCCTCTCTCCTCCTCCATCCCTCTCTCCTCGTCCCTCCCTCTCTCCTCATCCCTCCCTCCCTCCTCCCTCCTTCCTCCTCCTCCCTCTCTCTCCCTCTCTCCCTCTCTCTCTCCCTCCCTCTCTCATCCTCCCTCCTCTCTCCTCATCCCTTCCTCTCTCCTCATCCCTCCATCTCTTCTCTCTCCCTCCCTCTCTCCTCCCTCCTCTCTCCTCCTCCCTCCCTCTCCCCTCACTCTCCCCTCACTCCTCCCTCTCTCCTCCTCCCTCCTCTCCCCTCCTCCATCCCTCTCTCCTCCCTCCTCCCTCCTCCTCCACTCCCTCCCTCTCTCCTTCTCCCTCCCTCTCTCCTCCTCCTCCTCCTCCTCCTCCCCTCCCTCTCTCCTCCTCCCTCCCTCTCTCCTCCCTCCTACCTCCTCCTCCCTCCCTCTCTCCTCCTCCACTCCCTCTCTCCTCCCTATCTCCTCCCCCTCCCCTCTCCTCCTCTCCCC
>NC_140166.1:145809879-145842379 GCF_963971535.1 Notolepis coatsorum | reverse complement strand
CCCAATCTGTGGAAACGGTTTACGACAGGGTTCCCCCAGGATACTCCATCCTTTATTGTCTTCCCACGCTCGGCACACGTGCTACATGTGCGTGTGTGTCTCTCTCTCTCTTTTTCTCTTTCTTTCTCTCTCTCTCTCTCTCTCTTTGTGTGTGTGTGTGTGTGTGTGTGTGTGTGTGTGTGTGTGTGTGTGTGTGTGTGTGTCCATAGGCTACACATATATTTCCATATCAAAGATACCATGGAACCATAGGAGCCGTAATGGACTCTCTGAGATAATTTGTTGCCGGTTAATAATATTATTAGGGCTGTCAGTTTATCGCGTTAATTAGATTAATTAATTACACAGCAAATTATCGCATTATGAAGATTAACTCAAACTGTATTACAATGTTTTATTTTATTTATTTTTTTATAATATTTTTGTATCTCATTCATTCCATAAGAATGTAGAATACACATTTACAGACTTTTTTTTGCATGTTCTTGGTATCTGATTCTAGGGACTCTAGAGATTCTATGAATCTCAGGGAATGTATTCCCAGTGTCAGAAATACTGTGGGCTAGATCCACAAAGAATGGATTGCACGGAGCAAGTTGCACCCTTACTTACAATTCATTATGAATTGAAAATGGGGGACCCTGATGTAAACAAGACAAAAGTCTTTCTCTGGTCTGCATCCCCTTAACAATTGTGTGTATTAAGCCGTACTGTATTGTACCCATTCTGCAATCTGTTAATAACATTTTCATTCAATCAATCAATCTGCGCAGTGATTGATTGAATGAAAATTTTATTTTGAGTAAATTGTAATGAACCAAATGAGAATATCAATATTTTTTTTTAATCTTTGACTGTGAATAACACCATGCTCAAATTGACCAGACCTGAAAAATCTAAGCAAATTAATAGATGGAAGATGATTAAACAGAAGGTTTTGTAGACAGTACTGAATTCTGCCATCCGGACACATGCAATTTGAAATATGATTATAGAATATAGAATATCAGGCATAAAATGGTTATGCGATTAAAATGCGATTAATTAGATTAATTCATTACAAATCCTGTAATTAATTAGAATTTTTTTAATCGCCTGACAGCACTAAATATTATATATTATTAACTCCCAGCTGTATATGAGAGACAGACAGACAGACGGACAGACAGACAGGAGACACTGAGAGACAGACAGACAGACAGACACAGACAGACAGACAGACAGACAGACAGACAGACAGACAGGAGACACTGAGAGACAGACAGACAGACAGACAGACAGACAGACAGACAGACAGACAGACAGACAGACAGACAGACAGACAGACAGACAGACAGACAGACAGACAGACAGACAGACAGACAGACAGACAGACAGACAGACAGACAGACAGACAGACAGACAGACGTCGATGGACTATGGCGCCGCCCCGTTCGGCTGCCTCTCTGTTAGCTCCGTCGAGACTGTGTTTACTTTTGTTAATATTTATAGTTTTTAGAGTTTTGTGCGTACCAACTGTTGGTGCATTTAATGTATATGACCGTCAGTCACTCATAGACATTGGATTACGGGAAACTTACCAACTGGATTACTCGCTGGATCAACTTTCCGAACCACATCAATGGCCGGAAGAAATCCTCCGGAGACTAGGACCAGATCCTTTGTTCCTAGACCCCAGGAAAAGACGTCGAGGAAAAAGGGCTGGGATCCGAAACAGGCTGAGATCCAGACGACACCGTACACCACTTCCCAGTATATTGCTAGCCAATGTACAATCAATAGACAATAAACTGGATGACATCCGAGCAAGGATTCAATATCAAAGAGACGTTAGGGACTGCAATGTCCTTTGCTTCACCGAAACATGGCTAACACCGGAGGTTCCAGATCACGCGATTCAACCAGCGGATCACTTCTTTATCCATAGGAAGGATCGGACACAATCAGAGTCCGGTAAACAACGTGGTGGAGGTATTGCCTTCATGTTTAACAAAAATTGGAGTGATCCAACGAATGTGAAGGAATTATCCAACCACTGCTCCCCAGAACTGGAATATATAACCATCAAGTGTCGTCCTTTCTTCCTCCCGAGGGAGTTAACGGCGATCGTCCTGGTCGGAGTGTATATTCCACCGCAAGCCAACAACAACGCCGCGCTCTCCAGACTCCATGACGAGGTAAATAGTATACAAGCGACGAACGTTAACGCCGCCATTTTAGTACTGGGAGATTTCAATAGCGCCAATCTGAGAAAGGTATTGCCTGATTTCTACCAGCATGTGACTTGCAACACCAGAGGCGGTAACATCCTAGATCACTGTTACACGCAATTTAAAGGTGGCTACAAGGCTCATTCTGATAGTGGCTTTGGCAAGTCAGATCACGCATCCATTTTCCTTACACCAAAGTACAGACAAAGAATTAAAAGTACTCCCGTAGTCTCGCGAGAGGTGCAGAAATGGGATGTGACGTCAGAGGACACGATCCGGTCAGTGTTTCACAACACAGACTGGATTGTATTCCGCGACACAGATAACATTAATGCCTACACGGAGACAGTGCTGGACTATGTCTGTACTAGGGTGAAAGAAACAATCCCCACTACCAAAATGAAAGTTTACCCAAATCAAAAACCCTGGGTAGACAAATCCGTCCGTGAAGCTCTGAGAGAGCGCACCAAAGCATACAATGACGGCCTAGTGGCAGGCAACATGAATGACCACAAGGTGGCGCAACACAACGTAAGGAGGACAGTGTCAGAGGCCAAACGGCGCTACAGGGATAAAATTGAACTCCAGTTTGAACAAGCTGACTCTAGAGCTATGTGGCAGGGGCTCAAAACGATGACAGACTACAAAGGCGCCTCCCTCAAACTGAACAGTGACATCTCCTTAGCAAACGACCTCAATACCTTCTATGCGAGGTTTGATGCTGGTAATAACAACACCAGCTCACAAGCCTCGGCAATGGGGGGGGGGGGGTCGGCTGCTGATGGAGGCGCAGTGTTCAGGGTAACAGAGCATGAGGTGAGGCGGACCTTTAAAAAAGTGAATATCAGGAAGGCAGCAGGTCCGGACGGCATCCCCGGCCGCGTCCTAAAAGTCTGTGCCGACCAACTGGCCCCAGTATTCACTGACATATTTAACCTGTCCTTAGAACAGGCTGTCATCCCCACCTGCCTGAAGAAGTCCACTATTATCCCTGTACCCAAAAAATCCAAGCCTGCTTGCCTCAACGACTACCGCCCTGTAGCTCTCACCTCCATAGCCATGAAGTGCTTTGAGAAGCTAGTAAAGGGCTACATCTGCTCCTCCCTCCCCATCAACATGGACCCCCTGCAATTTGCATACCGCCCCAACAGGTCCACGGAGGACGCCATATCCCATGTGCTGCACACAGCAGCATCACACCTGGACAAGAGGCAGGGGAACTATGTGAGAATGCTATTCATCGACTACAGCTCGGCATTCAATACCATAGTCCCCTCCATACTCATAGCCAAGCTCAGGGACCTGGGCTTGGGCTATGACCTCTGCCAGTGGGTCTTGGACTTCCTGACTGGCAGACCCCAGGTGGTGAGAGCAGGCAACTGCACCTCCTCATCCATCACCCTCAACATAGGGGCCCCCCAGGGCTGTGTTCTGAGTCCCCTCCTCTACTCCCTGTACACACACGACTGTGTGGCTCAGCGGAGTAGCAATACAATCGTCAAATTTGCTGACGACACAGTGGTGGTGGGCCTGATCTCTGCCAACGACGAGAGGGCCTACCTGGAAGAGGTCAAGGTCCTGGCGGGATGGTGCCAGGAAAACAGCCTCTCCCTGAACGTCAGCAAAACAAAGGAGATGATTGTGGACTTCAGGAGGTCGGGGGTCAAGGACTACAGCCCCCTCAGCATCGACGGGGCACCGGTTGAGAGAGTCAACAGCTTCAAGTACCTCGGAGCCCACATATCCGAGGACTTGACATGGACCATACACATTAACAGTGTGGTGAAGAAGGCACGACAACGCCTCTACTTCCTCAGGCGCCTAAGGAAGTTCCAAGTCAGCCAGAAGATCCTTAAGAACTTCTACTCATGTACAATAGAGAGCATCTTGACCGGCAACATCACCTCCTGGTTTGGGAATAGCACTGCAAAAGACCAAAGCAGACTACAAAGAGTGACACGTTCAGCCGAACGCACAATTGGAGGGGGGCTCCCCACCCTCCAGAACATTTACTACAAGCGTTGCAAGGGGAAGGCTAAGAGAATTATTAAGGACTCGAGCCACCCGAACAACTGCCTCTTTGAACTGCTGCCGTCAGGCAAGCGATACAGGAGTCTCAAGGCGAGCACAGAAAGACTCAGAAGTAGCTTCTATCCCCAGGCCATCAGGCTGCTAAACGAACAATGAATGAACACTACATTTACATCTACACAACAACAACCACCAAACACACATAGCACACACATCCACACGCACACACTCACTTTAAACAAACACACTGTAGCACCCACTACACACACTTTATAGCACACACCCACTTTAAACAAACACACTGTAGCACCCACTCCCCACACTTTATATTTATGGATGAAGGATTGCACTACAACTCGTACACCTTACTGTAAATTGTACCTAAAATTGTACCTCATCCCATTTCTGCTTTGCACTAGATAGTACTGTACATTAGTACACTGCATAGTATTGTGTATTGTATATTATATGGTAACTCAGAACATTGTACATATGTCTATACCGAACAACTGTGACCTCATTTTCTTCTTCTAAATTCATGCTATATTATGTTATTATGTTATTTGATACTATCTTGTCTAGCACAGTCTCTGGAGCGTAACAGTAAGAAGCATTTTGTATGAAAGTATTCTGTACTTCTGTATGACAACTATTAAAGAACTTGAACTTGAACTTGAACTTGAACAGACAGGAGACACTGAGGCCCCGTTTAGATGGAAACGCTAGCAGGTGAATCCGCAAAAATATTTTTGCGGATGTGCCTTTCGTTTATACGGAAACGCCGTTTTTACGGGGTGAAACCGCAAAAAAGTGAGACTACCTTCCAGGGTGGAATTCCTAGAAACGCAAAAGCTTTGCGATCTCGTCTAAACTATCAAAACGTATAAATCTGATAAAACGATGACAAAAGGTTTGTCACGGCTCTGGTCGCGCGTACTGCTTACGTCACAGGTAGCAGGTATGCGCCAGTAGCCGAGACGTAAACAAAGCAAGTATGTCTGACATATATCAACGGAGATCACCTGAAGGCTACATTGGCAGTACTTTTAACCCTTTCACTGCCACACGACAGAAGGTTACCCCTTTACTATCACACAACCGGCTGTCGTGTGGCAGTGAAAGGGTTAAATAATACACAAGAATCTGTCCCGCGGCGTGAATGGACCCACTGTCTGTGAGTGACTCTGCTTTGGTGCAATCACATTCCCCATCCACAGTCTGCGAATCAGAGGCAGAGTAGGGCGGGTCTTCACAGCACGTCATGTGACATATGCGCCAATCGTGTGACAGCGGGTCTCCGTCGTTACAGCGTCGTCTGCACGGAGAATTCCACTCCAAAACGCTCGTCTAAACGTAAAATTTTAAGTGAAACCGCAAGATGACTTTTGCGGTTTCTGTTCACAAAACGCTCGTCTAAACGGGGCCTGAGAGACAGACAGACAGACAGACAGACAGACAGACAGACAGACAGACAGACAGACAGACAGACAGACAGACAGACAGACAGACAGACAGACAGGAGACACTGAGAGACAGACAGACAGACAGACAGACAGACAGACAGACAGACAGACAGACAGGAGACACTGAGAGACAGACAGACAGATAGACAGACAGACAGACAGACAGACAGGAGAAACAAGAGGACCTGAAATAGAGGAAGAGGGGGGGGGGAGGCAAGAAGAGAGAGAAAAGAGGATGAGACAGATGCGGGAGAGAGGGAGGCTGAGGGGAGACGTAGCAGACTGATTGACGGGCACACTGCAGGGAGAAAAAAAAGGCGAGAAGAGAGACAGAGGAAGAGAGAGCGGAAGAGGAAGAGAGAGATAGGGACAGAATGAGAGAGAGAAAGAGAGAGAGAGATAGAGAGAGAGAAAAAGAAAGAGAGAAAGAGAGAGAAAGAAAGAGAGAGAGAGATAGAGAGAGAGATGAAGAGAGAGAAAAAGAAAGAGAAAAAGAGAGAGAGAGTCAACACCTCTATCCACCTCTCTCTCCCTCTCTGTATCTCTCTCTCTCTCCCTCCCCCCAACAGCATATGGATGGCAGCCGCTCTTTGTTTGACGTATAGCAACACAAAGACATCGATGCCACAGACCTGAAATAGCTATGGAGACATGGGGGCGGGGCTACAGGAGCTACACACACACACACACACACACACACACACACACACACACACACACACACACACACACACACACACACACACACACACACACACACACACTGCAAACAGAAGGTGAATATTCTTTGAATCCACATGTTACTAAAATAAGACTTTAGTCAAATCTTACATTTAGAATGTTTTATTTTTCTCTCTCTCTCGCTCTCTCTCTCTCTCTCGCTCTCTCTCTCTCCCTCTCTCTCTCTCTCTATCTCTGTATGTGTGTGTGAATGTGTGTATGTGTGTATGTGTGTATGTGTGTGTGTGTGTGTGTGTGCGCGCGCGTGTGGGTGTGTGGGTGTGTGTCGACTCCAGGCGCCTTCCTAGAAACATTAACTGTGAACATGTATCGTGTTTCTATCCATTTAAACGACCACAGTGTACTACAGGTCTGGCCCTAACATGGTAGTACGATGCTGATGTCAGTTCTACCATGGTGCTGCTACCATTGTATGTTACGGTTGTGGGTGTGTGGGTTGGACCCAAGCGCAGAGTGGCAGAGAGGAGACGGAATGCGAGGGTTGATTCTTTCCAAAAATAATAATGTCTTTATTATTTGTCCACAGTGGAAAGTTCAATGCACGTAGCAAACAATACGGGTGAGATAGGGAATCTCCACAACCCGGTATAATGAGGAAGATAAAAGATGAGATAGCTGAGTGAAACAATGAGAGAAGCTAAACTTCAAAGCGGAGTGAGTTATAAATATAACACAGCACTTGATGGTGCTATGGCCGAGCACATCACAGTACATACACTCAGGGATAATAAAGCATAAACGATAAACACAACAGAAAACGTATCCTCCAGACGGGAGCGATAAGATCTTCTGCAGACAGGTGTACTCACGGTAACGATCAGTGATCGACTGACAGAGAATATGACACCGGAGGGAACATTAAGAAGGGAGACAAACAATACACAGCAGGCGTCAATCAGAGCAATCAAGACACATTAGGAGGAAGGAAAGGGTGAAATACTCCAGGATAACGCCAGGACTCCTGCTCCTATGTGAGAACAAAAGCTCAAACGTCACAATTGTATAAATCATTTACAGATTTTATATTTATAGATCATGGTACTAACATGATTAATGTTATGTATGTATGTATGTATGTATGTATGTATGTATGTATGTATGTATGTATGTATGTATGTATGTATGTATGTATGTATGTATGTATGTATGTATGTATGTATGTATGTATGTATGTATGTATGTATGTATGTATGTATGTATGTATGTATGTATGTATGTATGTATGTATGTATGTATGTATGTATGTATGTATGTATGTATGTATGTATGTATGTATGTATGTATGTATCACCATTCCACCTTTGTACTTGAATAATACCATATATATGAATATACCTGCATATAATCCTACTATATACCTACAATAATGCTGTACTGAGCTCTGTTAAGGAAGGACAGGACACACTCACTGAGAAACATTGCTTTATACTGAAAACTAGGGTAAGCCATTTTAAGTTTATTAATGAATCTTAAATGTGAGGAACCAGCTGACTTGATTAAAGGGGCGTGTTTAAAACGGCCATTTTGTTTAGTTAAGTGCCCCCATTAAGGGACTGTTTCCTATTTACTAGCACCAACTGATTTGCTAAGTGAGCCATTAAGAGCCTGCCCTGTTTAAAAGCAGAAGTCCAGACTGTGTTGAAATCACTCTGTACTGAGCTCTGTTAAGGGAGGACAGGACACACTCACTGAGAAACATTGCTTTATACTGAAAACTAGGGTAAGCCATTCTAAGTTTATTAGTGAATCTTAAAAGTGAGGAACCAGCTGACTTGATTAAAGGGGCGTGTTTAAAACGGCCATTTTGTTTAGTTAAGTGCCCCCATTAAGGGCCAGGTGTTAAGACAGCACTAATTAGTGATAGAGATTTAAAGGCTTGCTGGCTTAGCGTCAGAGGGACAAAGAGGAGTTTTCCTGGAGTTCTCCGCCAAGGGATCCACCGATCCACCCAGTGCTAAGTACACCATAATCCTATATTTCCCTCCCACTCTGCTATTTCTCTACTTCCTCCCTGCCACTCTTGACAAGACAATGTGTCTCATACCTATATCCACAATCTGCTCCTCTAGAACAGATTCAACCCACCCACGGCAGTTTGCTAGCAACCCGGCTAATCTCTCCTACCCTCCTACAGCCACTAATACACCTGTCACAGTACGGGGAGGCTTATGGAATTGTCAATCAGCAGTCAAGAAAGCTGACTTCATTACTGCCTACGCCCATAGTCTAAATCTGCAGCTCCTGGCTCTAACTGAGACCTGGATAACCCCCAATAACTCATCAACACCTGCAGCATTATCTACAAACTATAATTTCACTCACACACCTCGACCTTCCAGACGGGGTGGAGGCACTGGCCTCATGACATCTCCTTCATGGGCTACAAACGTAACACCACTCCCAGAACTGTCACTCTCCTCTCTCGAATATCATGCAGTATCTGTCTCTAATCCTTTCAATCTCACCATTGTTACACTCTACCGCCCTCCAGGTCCACTCGATCACTTCACAGATGAGCTGGACATGCTTCTAAGCTCCTTACCGGAAGATGGTACCCCTCTCCTTCTATTGGGCGACTTCAACCTGCCTGACTCATCTCAGTCAGTCATAGTAGTCTCCCTCCTACAATCGTTTGACCTGACTCCCACTGCCATGCCTCCCACCCACAAAGCAGGCAACTCCTTGGATCTCATATTTTCCCGTAACTCCAGCATCATTAACACCACGGTAACTCCCCTACATGTATCTGACCATTCCTTCATATCCTTCTCACTAACTCTCATGCTTAACCGAAAGGTCTTCACCCCAACTCAAACAGTCTCACTCAGACGCAAACCTGCCCTCCCTATCCCCCTCCACCCTCTCCTCTGAGATACTATCCGCTCTACCTTTGAGTGACACCTTCTCTGCTCTCTCCACAGAGATGGCAAACTCCACCCTCCTTTCAGCCCTTGCAACCTCCTTCAACAAGCTCTGTCCCCTCGTTGAGAAACCTGCCCGCCGTTCCCCACCCAGTCCATGGCTGACAGATCCAGTGAGAGAACAAAGACAGGTCCTGAGAGCAGCTGAAAGGAAGTATAGAAAGTCACGCCTCACTGCTGACATCGACACATATCACAACCTCTTGTTAACATTCTCCAAAACCATCACTAATGCCAAAGCTTCTTTCTTCCACCATAGGATCGAGGCCTCTGGCAAGAATCTTCGCAAACTGCATGCTACCATGTCCTCCCTCCTCACTCCCCCCCCACCCCCCCTCCCTCATCGTTCTCTGCCGAAGACTTTGCGATCTTCTTTGATGAAAAATTGGAGAACATCCGCAGCTCCTTCTCCCAACCCCCACCCATTCCAAATGCTGAATCGAGAACCTCATCCTTCACTCTGTCATCTTTCTCTCCCATTACAGAAGCAGAGACCCTGACACTGGTAACGTCGAACCGTCCGACTACTTGCCAGCTGGACCAGCTACCCTCCCCACTCCTCCAGACCATAGCACCAGACATCCTCCCATTCCTAACGGCAACCATCAACTCCTCACTCAACTTGGGGGTGGTCCCCACCTCCCTAAAACAAGCCAGAGTCACGCCGCTCATAAAAAAACCAACCCTGAACCCTACCGTCATAGGCAACTTCCGTCCTGTCTCTCTTCTCTCCTTCCTTTCTAAAACACTTGAACGTGCTGTATCCAACCAACTTACTGCTTATCTCTTACAGAATGACCTCCTAGACCCTAATCAGTCAGGCTTCAGGACTGGTCACTCCACAGAGACAGCCCTCATTGCGGTCACAGAGGCACTTCACTTAGCAAAAACGAAAGGCCTCTCCTCTGTCCTGATTCTCCTAGATCTATCTGCAGCCTTCGACACAGTCAACCACCAGATCCTCCTTGCGGCCCTCGCAGGAATGGGAGTGGCTGGCTCTGCGCTAACATGGCTGTCATCATACCTCAATGACCGCTCCTACCAAGTGTCATGGAGAGGGACCCTGTCGGCCATCCGCCCCCTGCGGACGGGTGTCCCCCAGGGCTCGGTTTTAGGACCCCTTCTCTTCTCCCTCTACACTAAATCACTGGGTAACATTATCACGTCTCATGGCTTCTCCTACCATTGTTATGCCGACGATACTCAACTCTTCCTCTCCTTCCCTCCCTTAGATATCCACGTCTCTGAGCGGATCTCGGCCTGTCTGTCCGACATCTCCGCCTGGATGACGACCAACCACCTCAAACTGAACCTAAGCAAAACAGAATTGCTCCACCTGCCGGCCAAATCCTCCCCCCTAACCGACCTTTCAATCACAGTTGAGAATGCAGCTGTGACTGCGTCCCCGACCGCCAAGAACCTTGGTGTTGTCCTCGACGACCAGTTGAACTCTGCTCACATCGCAGCGACGACCAGAACCTGCCGATTCCTCCTGAGCAACGTCAGAAGGATCCGCCCATTCCTGACAAAAGAAGCCACCCAACTCCTCGTCCAATCAACAGTCATCTCCCGCCTCGACTACTGCAACGCACTGCTCGCTGGCCTCCCGGCCACTGTCACTAAGCCTCTTCAACTCATTCAGAACGCAGCGGCCCGCCTGATCTCAAACCTACCGAAGTCGGCCCATGTCACCCCACTTCTTAGGGACCTGCACTGGCTCCCCATTGCTGCACGAATCCGCTTCAAGGCCCTCGACCTAGCATACCATGCGGCAAAGGGAACCGCTCCCGCCTACCTCCGGTCAATGGTCTCTAACTACACACCCTCAAGACCCCTACGCTCTGCATCTTCTGGCCGCCTCAGACCTACTCCTATCCAAGCTCCGGGAGGGTCATCAAAGAGAAGTCGCCTATTCTCAGTCCTTGCCCCACAATGGTGGAATGAACTACCCACCCCAGTTAGGACAGCCGAATCACATCCAATCTTTTGCCGTCGACTAAAGACGCACTTCTTCAACCATTATCTAAAAAAAAAAGAAAAAAAAATCTAACCCTAACTAACTGTACTGTCATGCACTTGTCCTAATCAACACTTTGATGAACATTGTTGCTCAGCTGATAGAGTTGTGCCCTTCCTGATGGCTTGTCGTACAGAACTTGTAAGTCGCTTTGGATAAAAGCGTCAGCTAAATGACTAAGTAAATGTAAATATGTATATATGTATATACATTATATATATATTTATTTATTCATACTATATATATATATCCACATCTGTCTGTACATACCTGCATATACTCATTTTTACATATCTGTAGATACTATATATATCTGTACATATCCCTTACCTACTCTTACTAGTTACACTGCTGGCCAGTATGACTTACTACCATAGTGTCTTTATACCTGTATCACTGTACATAATAATACTACCAGTATGACTTACTACCATATAGTGTCTTTATACCTGTATCACTGTACATATTAATACTACAACTCTGTACAGACATCTGTTTAGCACTATTACTCAGTAGTACAAATGTATATATTTTATACCAATTGTATTGGTGTGATGACAAACCTATCTTTGTTGTGCTGTACTTGTGCTGTATGATGACAATACATTTTAATCTAATCTAATCTAATGTCATTTTTGGAACATTATGAAAATACCATAATACTGTTTGGTTAAGGGACAGATTCTGAGAGTGAGATGAGAGTGAGATGAGAGGAGAATGAGATTAGAGTGAGATGAGAGTGAGGGGATAGGAAAGTGGGATGAGAGTGATCTGAGAGTGAGAGGGGAGGGAGAGGAGAGTGAGATGAGAGTGAGATGAGAGTGAGATGAGAGTGAGAGGAGAGTGAGAGGTGAGTGACATGAGAGTGAGAGGAGAGTGAGAGGAGAGGGAGAAGAGAGGGAGAGGAGAGTGAGAGGAGAGTGAGGATAGAGTGAGAGGAGAGGGAGAGTGAGAGGAGAGTGAGAGGAGAGTGAGAGGAGAGTGAGATTAGAGTGAGATTAGAGTCAGATTAGAGTGAGAGGAGAGTGAGAGGAGAGTGAGATGATAGTGAGAGTAGAGTGAGAGTAGAGTGAGAGGAGAGTGAGGAGAGATAGAGAGGAGAGTGAGAGGAGAGTGAGAGGAGAGGGAAAGGAGAGGGAGAGGAGAGTGAGAGTGAGAGGAGAGTGAGATGATAGTGAGAGTAGAGTGAGAGTAGAGTGAGAGGAGAGTGAGGAGAGATAGAGAGGAGAGTGAGAGGAGAGTGAGAGTAGAGGGAAAGGAGAGGGAGAGGGGAGTGAGAGTGAGAGGAGAGTGAGATGAGAGGGAGATGAGAGGGAGAGGAGAGGGAGATGATAGTGAGAGTAGAGTGAAAGGAGAGTGAGAGGAGAGTGAGCAGAGATAGAGAGGAGAGTGAGAGGAGAGTGAGAGGAGAGTGAGAGGAGAGGGAGAGGAGAGGGACATGAGAGTGAGAGTGAGGGGAGAGTGAGGGGAGAGTGAGATGAGAGTGAGAGGAGAGGGAGATAAGAGTGAGAGGAGAGTGAGATAAGAGTGAGAGGAGAGTGATATGAGAGTGATATGAGAGTGAGATGAGAGTGAGATGAGAGTGAGAGGAGAGTGAGAGAGTGAGATGAGAGGAGAGTGAGAGGAGACTGAGAGGAGAGTGAGAGGAGAGTGAGATGAGAGTGAGATGAGCGTGAGATGAGAGTGAGAGGAGATTTATATGAGAGTGAGATGAGAGTGAGATGAGAGTGAGATGAGAGTGAGAGGATAGTGAGATGAGAGTGAGAGGAGCGTGATAGGAGAGTGAGATGAGAGGGAGAAGAGTGTGATAGGAGAGTGAGAGGAGAGTGATATTAGAGTGAGAGGAGAGTGAGAGGAGAGTGAGAGGAGAGTGATATTAGTGTGAGAGGAGCCTGAGATGAGAGTGAGATGAGAGGAGAGTGAGATGAGAGTGAGATGAGAGTGAGATGAGAGGGATAGGAGAGTGATAGGAGAGTGAGAGGAGAGTGAGAGGTGAGTGAGAGGAGAGTGAGAGGAGAGGGATAGGAGAGGGAGAGGAGAGGGATAGGAGAGGGACAATGAGATGACAGTGAGAGTGAGAGGAGAGTGAGAGTAGAGTGAGAGTAGAGCAAGCGGAGAGTGAGAGGAGAGTGAGATGATAATGAGATTAGAGTGAGATGAGGGTGAGAGTAGAGTGAGAGGAGAGAGAAATGAGAGTGAGATGAGAGTGAGATGAGAGTGATATGAGAGTGAGAGTAGAGTGAGAGGAAAGGGAGATGATAGTGAGATGAGAGTGAGATGATAGTGAGATGAGAGTGAGAGGAGAGTGTGAGGAGAGTGAGATGAGAGTGAGATGCTATGGAGAGGAGAGTGAGAGGAGAGTGAGATGATAGTGAGATGATAGTGAGAGGAGAGTGTGAGGAGAGTGAGATGATATGGAGAGGAGAGTGAGAGGAGAGTGAGATGAGAGTGAGAGGAGAGTGAGATGATAGTGAGATGATAGTGAGAGGAGAGTGTGAGGAGAGTGAGATGAGAGTGACATTTGTATTTTTTTATTTTCTATTTTTTTTAAATAAATATCATCAAACTAAATCCTAAATTTGAATAAAGTGATTAATCTGATTAAATTAGTCTTTCTTTTTATTAAATCAACTTTCTTCAATGAATATAACTCATCAGTTTTAATACTATAATATTAGTGTAGCCTAATCTTTATCTGCAACTGTGAAGAAAAAACCCATTGGTTTAAACAGAATGAATAGACACATAAAAATTACTAAATGTAAATGTAAATTTAAATATGTATATATGTATATTAGTGTTGTCAAAAATATCGAAGTATCGATAAATATCGATACTGAATATTTAAAACAGTTACGATACTCATTTCCCGAAATACCGATACTTTCTGTAGTATCGGTACCCGCTGGCAGTGTTCTACCGGAAGTTTGTTGACACGCTGTTCAGAGCACGCTTGCCCCTCCAGCTGTTCAGAGCACGCTTCCCCCTCCAGCCCTCCCCCTCACAGAGCGAGCCGTCGGCGTCTTCACTCTTCAGTAAACATTTTAGCTGAGTGAACTAAGATGGCAGATGCAGCGCCTCCACAACTTAAAGATAAAGAAAACAGCAGAAGTGCTGTTTGGAAGTACTTCGGTTTTGAAGTAAACACAGAAGGGAAAGTTAAAGATGTCACAATGCCCATTTGCAAGCGGTGTTACAGGGCAGTGCCAACGAAAGGTGCCAACACCTCAAATATGGCAAAACACCTGAAGGACCGGCACGCGGATCTCCACAAAGAAATGAAAGAGGTTTGTGACTGAAGCATTAAACCACTAACTCTAGTTTAATACAAGATACGTTGTCTACTGATGGCGCATCATATCAACAGCTGATTCGTTGTACGTTACAGCTATTAGCTAACGTTAGATAGCTACTGCTAGTCGTTCCTCTGTTAGCTTATGCTAGCTAGCCGGCTACCGCATGGAAACGGAGTAAAATTACGTTTAAACGTTATGTCGAGGTCATACAATACTACACTCGACACGAGGTTGGTTAACGTTACCAGCCCCGGAGAAATCTCTCTCTCTCTCTCTCTCTCTCTCTCTCTCTCTCTCTCTCTCTCTCTCTCTCTCTCTCTCTCTCTCTCTCTCTCTCTCTCTCTCTCTCTCTCTCTCTCTCTCTCTCTCTCTCTCTGAGGTTAACGTTACCAGCCCCGGAGAAATCTCTCTCTCTAATGAAAATTGTTGTAGTCATATATTTTAGTCTTATTAACTAAAATATTTTAACCAAATAAAAAGCAGCAGCACTATTGCATAACTAAGTCATGTTTGCTATGTATTTCTTTCTTTAGAGAGAAACAACGGGTTTTAAAAGTCTTATATTTCTCTTTTCTTATAGTACCAGAGAGAAGCTGAGGAGAATCGACCAGCAACAGCACAGCAGCCTACCCTACCAGCATTACTTGAACAACAAAGGAAGTATCATGCAAACTCAAAGGAAGCCAAGAAACTTAACAGGGCTGTAGCAGAGTACATATGCATGGATCAGGTCCCTGTCTATACTGTTGAGAAACATGGGTTCAGACAACTGCTTGGACAGTTAAATAACAAGTATTCCCTTCCTTCACGGAACCACTTCATGTCAACTGAAATCCCTGCCCTATATAATGAAACAAAAGACAAAATCATGGAGAGCCTTAGGGGGAAACCCTTATTTTCATGCACCACTGACTTGTGGACCAGCAGGGCCACGTCCACATTCATGGCAGTAACTCTGCAGTTTATTACAGAATCCTGGGACATGCAGAGCTGGTGTTTGGGCTGTGTTGGGCTGCACTCAGAGCACACAGGGGACAGTTTGAGAGAGGCGTTGGAGGAGATGGTACATGAAACATGGAAGCTGGACATGTCAAATATGGCTGGCAGTGGCATCACCACTGATAATGCCTCAAATAACAAGAAAGCATTTAAGCAGGACTTCACATGGGTCCCCTGCTTTGGGCACAACCTTCACCTAGCCATTAGCAAGGGTCTGGATATAGGCCGTGTGTCTGCAGCACTGTCGAGGCTGAGAAAGACAGTGTCTGCCTTCAGCAGGTCACCAAAGATGTCCCGACAGCTGAAGCAGAAGCAAAAAGAGTTGCAACTGCCTGAACACAAACTGATCCATGATGAGCCGACACGCTGGGACTCAGCGTATCAAATGGTGGCGAGATTTCTGGAACAGCAGCAAGCGGTCTGTTCAGTTCTAGCCGACGATCGGAAGAAATGGCACCTCATGCCTAAAGATTCAGACATTACAATTCTTGAGACTGTAAAAGATATATTGAGCCCTGTCAGCTCTTTCACTGATGCCCTTAGTGGTGAAAAGCACACCACACTCTCCTCTGTCCTGCCCCTAATTTGGAAGTTATCTTCAACTTTGACCATTGAGGAAAATGACAGCCTCCTCAAATGTGAACTTAAAGAAAATATTGGTACAGATCTCAACGAACGATATAACGACGTCGACGGGGCTCTGCAGCTGGTGTTGAACACAGCCACGTTTCTCGACCCAAGGTTCAAGGACAGTTTTGTTATGTTAAGAGACGAGGTCAAACGAAATCTGATGGACACTCGCACTGAAACAGGAAGACAAACACCCGCTCCTCCTCCTCCATGTGCCACTGCCATGCAACCACTACCACTACCAGGCGTACCAGCGAAGAAAAGTAGAACGGATCTGAAGGGACTGTTAACCAGCATACAGGGGGAAAAGAAGGGTCAACATGGTGGTGGCGAGGATGCAGAGGACGCAGAGGCTGAACTAAAAAACGAGTTCACAATATATGAAAAGATGCCTGAACTCAGCGCAGGAGACGACCCACTCGCATGGTGGAGGACACATGAGAGAACTTTACCTCACCTTGCCCAGCTGGCGAAAAAGTATTTGTGCATCTCTGCTTCAAGCTCAGCTTCAGAACGTGTATTTAGTACGTCAGGGCTCATTTGCAGTCCAAGAAGGGCACGGCTTACAGAGGAGCACATTGACATGCTGGTGTTCCTAGCAAAAAATCTGAAAGTTGTAAAGAAACTTTAGGCTAGTACATTATTACACTACTTGCACCACCTTATGTGTGATTAGTCTGAGGCCGTTGAATAAGTGCACTACCTATTTAAAAAGAATTTAACTTGAAAATGCACTTTTTTTTTGTACTTGCACTTTAGTGCCTTTTGAATGTGTGCTTAATGCAAAAAAGTTTGAATTATTGTTTTAGTCATTCTGCTGTCTAAATGCCCTACCTCAAGAAGAATATTGTTTCATTTGCTAGTTGCTGGCTGCTACTTGAAAATGCATAAGATTGCAGTTTTTTTTTTTACTTGAGGCCTTTATATAAGGTATGATAAGGTATAAGTACTAAGTAGGTATTGTGCATCGTTCGGTTCGAGTCCTACAGTTATCAGTACCCCCATCGTTCCTGACGTTATCTGGACGCTTATCCAGGCTGGTCAGACCCCTAGTGGTGATTGCATCCGAGGAGCTCCGGGTCAAGAGCGACTGGACCTGTATATTGGATTACTCTACCCGACGACGGCGAGCCTTCCACGGCTCTTATGCTTTATGTGTATCACTAGGTAATGTAGAAGGTATGAGAAGGTGGTATGAGAAGGTATTAGAAGGTGGTATGAGAAGGTATTAGTAGGTGGTATGAAGGTATTAGAAGTTGGTATGAGAAGGTATTAGTAGGTGTAGGTGGTATGAGAAGGTATGAGAAGGTGGTATGAGAAGGTATTAGAAGGTGGTATGAGAAGGTATTAGTAGGTGGTATGAGAAGGTATGAGAAGGTGGTATGAGAAGGTATTAGTAGGTGTAATGAGAAGGTATTAGAAGGTATTAGAAGGTGGTATGAGAAGGTATTAGAAGGTGGTATGAGAAGGTATTAGTAGGTGTAATGAGAAGGTATTAGAAGGTGGTATGAGAAGGTATTAGTAGGTGGTATGAGAAGGTGGTATGAGAAGGTATTAGAAGGTTGTATGAGAAGGTATGAGAAGGTGGTATTAGTAGGTGTAATGGTATGAGAAGGTAATGCACTACCTAAGAAGAACTTGACTTGAAAATGCATAAGATTGCACTTTTTTCTTACCCTGCCTTTTGAATGTGTCCTTATTGTTTTCACTAATGCAAAAAAAAGTTTTAATTATTGTTTACTACTACTAGTACTAGTAATTTTGCTGTTGTGAAGTTATATATGTTACACATATAGCCCTCGCCCAGTTATCTTTATCAAAACTGTTACCAACTGTAATACAAACAGTTCAGTTTGTCAGGTACATGCAACACAGATTACAGTGAGTGTTTACATCTGTCTGCTTGAGAAAATACTATGTTCTAACTTCTGCATCTGCAATAAAAATGATTGAAGTGAGATGAACAGTTCTTTTTAAATGTGTGATCTAAAGATAAACAAAGGGTTTTAAAAGTGTTATATTTATCTTATCTTATAGTACCAGAGAGAAGCCGAGGAGAATCAACCAGCAACAAAAGCTAAATTTGTTTAAAAAAAATAAAAATAAAAAAATATATATATAATATATATATATATTTTTTTTTTATATATCGAAATGGTATCGAAGTATCGATACTTTTCAAGGTATCGTATCGAAGTCGAAATTCCAGTATCGTGACAACACTAATGTATATACATTATATATATATTTATTTATTCGTACTATATATATATCCACATCTGTCTGTACATACCTGCATATAATAATTTTTACATATCTGTAGATACTATATATATATCTGTACATGTCTCTTACCTACTCTTACTAGTTACACTGCTGGCCAGTATGACTTACTACCATAGTGTCTTTATACCTGTATCACTGTACATAATAATACAACAGTATGACTTACTACCATATAGTGTCTTTATACCTGTATCACTGTACATATTAATACTACAACTCTGTACAGACATCTGTTTAGCACTATTACTCAGTAGTACAAATGTATATATTTTATACCAATTGTATTGGTGTGATGACACACCTATCTTTGTTGTGCTGTACGTGTGCTGTATGATGACAATACATTTTAATCTAATCTAATCTAATGTCATTTTTGGAACATTATGAAAATACCATGATACTGTTTGGTTAAGGGACAGATTCTGAGAGTGAGAGGAGAGTGAGGTGAGAGGAGAATGAGATTAGAGTGAGATGAGAGTGAGGGGATAGGAAAGTGGGATGAGAGTGATCTGAGAGTGAGAGGGGAGGGAGAGGAGAGTGAGATGATAGTGAGATGAGAGTGAGATGAGAGTGAGAAGAGAGTGAGAGGTGAGTGACATGAGAGTGAGAGGAGAGTGAGAGGGGAGTGAGATGAGAGGGAGAAGAGAGTGCGATGAGAGTGAGAGGAGAGTGAGGATAGAGTGAGAGGAGAGGGAGAGTGAGAGGAGAGTGAGAGTAGAGTGAGATGATAGTGAGAGGAGAGTGAGATGAGAGTGAGAGGAGCATGATATGAGAGTGAGAGGAGAGTGAGATTAGAGTCAGATTAGAGTGAGATGAGAGTGAGAGGAGAGTGAGATTAGAGTCAGATTAGAGTGAGAGGAGAGTGAGAGGAGAGTGAGATGATAGGGAGAGTAGAGTGAGAGTAGAGTGAGAGGAGAGTGAGGAGAGATAGAGAGGAGAGTGAGAGGAGAGTGAGAGGAGAGGGAAAGGAGAGGGAGAGGAGAGTGAGAGTGAGAGGAGAGTGAGAGGAGAGTGAGATGATAGTGAGAGTAGAGTGAGAGGAGAGTGAGAGGAGAGTGAGAGGAGAGGGAAATGAGAGGGAGAGGAGAGTGAGAGTGAGAAGAGAGTGAGAGGAGAGTGAGATGAGAGGGAGATGAGAGGGAGATGATAGTGAGAGTAGAGTGAAAGGAGAGTGAGAGGAGAGTGAGCAGAGATAGAGAGGAGAGTGAGAGGAGAGTGAGAGGAGAGGGAGATGAGAGGGACAGGAGAGTGAGAGTGAGAGGAGAGTGAGGGGAGAGTGAGATGAGAGTGAGAGGAGAGGGAGAGAAGAGTGAGAGGAGAGTGAGATAAGAGTGAGAGGAGAGTGAGAGGAGAGTGAGACAGAGACCTACAAAGAGCCCCTTTTGTCAACTCATAATGAAACTGGCTGACATCTCACACTCTGACATCACAAACCCTAGCCAGCCTCAGAAGATTAGACCTAACCAAATTATAACCAAAGAAAAAGATAAATACATTACGTATTGGAATCAACTCACACAATCACAACACAAATTAGAAACATATTTGGCCCTAAACAGACAGTATACTGTGGCAGACTACCTCAGCACAGTAACTGATAAGAATCTAAGAAAGAATCTGACAAGGTACAGACTGAGTGACCATGGTTTGGCGATAGAGAAGGGCAGACACAGACAGACCTGGCTGCCCAGAGAGGAGAGGTTGTGCTGTCTTTGTGATGAGGGAGCCGTAGAGACCAGTGGCGGCTCGCCACTAGGGGCGCTCGGGCGCCGCCCCCCCCCCTCAGGCCCCTGGTTATATGAGAGAAGAACAAGAAAAATTATTTTTTTGTTTTTTGTTTTATAGCCCTATAAATAATATAAACATGTTTAAAATGAATAATATTTACTCATTTTAAGTATGTTTGTGTTTCCAATGCACAATATAACGTTAAAGGATAACTCCACTATTTTGGGAAATTAGCTTATTTAACATCTTCCCTGGAGTTAGACAAGAAGATGCATACCTTTTTTGTCTCTGTGCGTGCATTTTAGCTTTGGGAATAGATGCTCCGTTAGCATAGCTTAGCTTCATCACTGGAAGTGAGGCAGGACAGTAGCCTTACAGTGCCTTACAGTGTATTGCAAGGTCTGACATTGACCAAACTTGATATGCATGACCTTGGTGGGCTCTAGGTCAACTCCTGAAAAGGGGGTCAATGTCAGACTTTGCAATCAAAAGTTAGGGGGCTAATAACCCTTGCCATAATTTCAGTGCGCCCCTAACTTTTGATTGCAAGGTCTGACATTGACCCCCTTTTCAGGAGTTGACCTAGAGCCCACCAAGGTCATGCATATCAAGTTTGGTCAATGTCAGACCTTGCAATACACTGTAAGGCACTGTAAGGCTACTGTCCTGCCTCACTTCCAGTGATGAAGCTAAGCTATGCTAACGGAGCATCTATTCCCAAAGCTAAAATGCACGCACAGAGACAAAAAAGGTATGCATCTTCTTGTCTAACTCCAGGGAAGATGTTAAATAAGCTAATTTCCCAAAATAGTGGAGTTATCCTTTAATATATAAAATAAAAAATACTCGTTTTCCTGAACAGGAAGTGACTCACTTTTTTTATTTTTTTATTTTTTTGTATTTCTCGGCCCGGGCTAGACGCAATAGCGCTCTGAGTGCGCGTCACTGTTTGATCGCTGTATCCGTCGCAGCCAATCAGTGCGTAACGCGTTGTGCGTTGAAATATGACTATTATGTTGGAATCCGGGCGCGATTTGAAGCGGTCTAGGCAGCAGCGTCAAGAATTTCTGTAGCCGCATTTTGCGGAGACGCTCTCTGATTGGCCGACGTCAAGTTTTTTTTTCCGTAGCAGCATTTCGCGGAGACGATCTCTGATTGGCCGAATCCATTTTCTATGTTCCAATTCTAGCTTATTCGACTAGGTTGGTGGTAGAGATAGTTGTGTTGTTGTGACTGAGATGCATCATGCAGCTATATGCAGCTTAGAGCGTGACTGCAAGTTCTTTCAACGGTTAAGCTTAGGCACTCTTTCAAAGTTGGTTAAGGTTAGAGTTTGTCTTAGAGCATGGCGATAGAACGCCAGGTAGTTTGCAGTCTGTTCGACGCGGAAATGGACAAAGAAATGAAGTACTGTCTTGTTGTGTGGTGCTAACAGCTAACAAGCTATATGGCGGATGCAGTCTGGACAGTGGACAGTGGTCTGGATATACATCATCAACAGCGGATTATACACTTTATCAAGCCCTTCTGCCTGCTCTGCTGTCAACTTAACTGTAACAACAACAACAAGGTAGATTTGCAATATCGCTCGCTCTCTCTCTCTCTCGCTCGCTCTCTCTCTCTCTCTCTCTCTCGCTCTCTCTCTCCCTCTCTCTCTCTCTCTCTCTCTCCCTCTCTCTCTCCCTCTCTCTCTCTCTCTCTCTCTCTCTCTCTCTCTCTCTCTCTCTCTCTCCCTCTCTCTATCCCTCTCTCTCGCTCTCTCTCTCTCTCTCTCTCCCTCTCTCTCCCTCTCTCTCTCTCGCTCTCTCTCTCGCTCTCTCTCTCTCTCTCTCTCTCTCTCTCTCTCCCTCTCTCTCTCTCTCTCTCTCTCTCTCTTTGCCTATGCGTGTGTTTGGAGACGGAGCGAGTTTGTTTCTAACATTTCTATTTATATATTGTTTCAAGTTGTGAATTAGACTGTACTTTATTTAGCCAATGCGTGGTACATGTTTGGTATAGCGCCCCCCTAGCGCCCCATCTGGAGAATAATCCAGGAGCCGCCACTGGTAGAGACAGAACTACACTTCCTAACACAATGTGAAAATTACAGAAATATTAGGGAGGAATTCTTTCCAAAAATTGAAATTATTTCCCCAGAATTCCAAAGTATGACAGGAGTGCAGAAATTGCCATTCCTCCTGGGGGAACAGAAAGAATGTGCAGTTTTAGCTGCAAAATATGTCAATTCATGTCACAAGAAAAGGGACAACCAGTAGGACACATATACTGTATATACATGTACCATGTTTTACTCACCGCACCATCTCCTTTATTTCTTTTGATCTTATATTGTTATGTTGTTTGCTGTTTATGTCATAATTGTGCTTTGGCAACATTTGTGAAATTTCATGCCAATAAAGCTTTTTGAATTGAATTGAGAGAGAGAGAGAGAGAGAGAGAGAGAGAGAGAGAGAGAGAGAGAGAGAGAGAGAGAGAGAGAGAGAGAGAGAGAGAGACAGAGAGACACACACCACAGCGGGTGGGTGTAGCACGAGAGAGACAGAGAGACACACACCACGGCGGGTGGGTGCAGCACGAGAGAGACAGAGAGACACACACCACAGCGGGTGGGTGTAGCACGAGAGACACAGAGAGACACACACCACAGCGGGTGGGTGTAGCACGAGAGAGACAGAGAGACACACACCACGGCGGGTGGGTGCAGCACGAGAGAGACAGAGAGACACACACCACGGCGGGTGGGTGCAGCACGAGAGAGACAGAGAGACACACACCACGGCGGGTGGGTGCAGCACGAGAGAGACAGAGAGACACACACCACGGCGGGTGGGTGCAGCACGAGAGAGACAGAGAGACACACACCACAGCGGGTGGGTGCAGCACGAGAGAGACAGAGAGACACACACCACAGCGGGTGGGTGCAGCACGAGAGAGACAGAGAGACACACACCACGGCGGGTGGGTGCAGCACGAGAGAGACAGAGAGACACACACCACGGCGGGTGGGTGCAGCACGAGAGAGACAGAGAGACACACACCACGGCGGGTGGGTGCAGCACGAGAGAGACAGAGAGACACACACCACAGCGGGTGGGTGCAGCACGAGAGAGACAGAGAGACACACACCACGGCGGGTGGGTGCAGCACGAGAGAGACAGAGAGACACACACCACGGCGGGTGGGTGCAGCACGAGAGAGACAGAGAGACACACACCACGGCGGGTGGGTGCAGCACGAGAGAGACAGAGAGACACACACCACGGCGGGTGGGTGCAGCACGAGAGAGACAGAGAGACACACACCACGGCGGGTGGGTGCAGCACGAGAGAGACAGAGAGACACACACCACGGCGGGTGGGTGTAGCACGAGAGAGACAGAGAGACACACACCACGGCGGGTGAGTGTAGCACGAGAGAGACAGAGAGACAGAGAGACAGAGACCACAGCGGGAACAGAATAGATTGCTTGAAAAACTCACCCTAACACAGATTCAATGGCAAAGTTGGAAGGAGACGACGACGACGCATTTTCCTACCATGGAGCTAACGCTAGTTAGCCTTTAGCTAAGCTACTAGCCGACATGGCTAGCCCGACTGAACCACACGTTAGCACTCGATAACGTAGCTAAAGCTAACTAGCTGTCCCTGCCTAAGCCTAAGCCTAAGCCGACATGGCTAGCCTGACTGAACTTTCTAACATGCAACAACTTTCATCTTCAATCCATCTGCCGAACGACCGTCCTCTTCGTCTTGGCTGGCATAACCTCCAATGCTGCACGCGTTATATATATATTTATATATATATATATATATATATATTTTTTTTTTTTGTGAGGCCCCCCTTCCCGCGAGGCCCTGTGCGACCGCACTGCTCGCACACCCCCTGAGGCGGCCCTGCATATAAACATGTGCGGACATAACTCTGTACTAACACAACACGAGGTAGGAACCAGGATGAGGTATGAAACTAAGGTTGTACCTCAAATTTCAATATTCAAAGTGCAAAACATTTACTGACTTTAACTAAAACTCTTTTAAATGCTCATACGCCGACGCCGTAGAGTCTGACTCTGAGCGAGTGCTGCTGCAGCTGGTCCTTGTTGTGAGGAGTCTGATGACGTATATTTTTGCGGTTGCCAAATTGGGTGGTTTTCCCGCATTATTTTGAAGCCTGTTTACGGTGTGTTTTAACTGGGTTTTCGGCTGAAAGGCATATGAAATCTGGCACACTTTTGAACGCCGTTATAATACAGTTCTGAGAATGAATGCACTTTTGAACGCTGTTATACAGCGCTGAGAATGAACGCGTTCTCAATTACGTTTTTATCTAGCGGAAATACAGTTCACGTTCGCCCAAAATATGAACGCATTCAGGTACATCACTGAGTTTCTGATACAATAATAAGAAATAAGAAGAAATAAGAAAATTTACTTTTAGTGCTAATGAAATAGAGTAACATAGGTCTGAACTTGAGTTGTAGAAAAACTTGTTACTTACGTTTTTCTGTAGTAGTTAGTAGTCCAGAAGTAGTTGTTCCAAAAAAATTGGTATGGCTGAAAAAATACACTGGGTCCATAGCCTGAAGTCTTGTGTAATAGATGTCAGATTTTCATAAAAATCCGTTCAGAAATTAGAGATTAGTACCGGTTTTGGTAAGAAGTGAGAACAAAAAACAGCTCAGAAAACGATTTTCTCATAGACTTCAATGCATTCGACGGAAAATCCTCTTCCTGTTTTCGCTCGTGACTTTTCACCTAGATCCCTGATTCGCTCATTCCCACTTGGGATACCATTAGAAAGCCACACTCATTCCTTACAACCCTGTCCAATCATTCTCGAGATCGCCAAATGATTGACGGAGGTAGAGGCTCGAGAGTCGGGAGTGGAATTTGAAAAAATAAAAAGTCTGCCGTCTACTTCGGTGCACGTCTCACATATCGGCATGTAACTCAAGAACTGCTGAACGGAGTTTGTCGCCTGAAACGGCTATCGACCGGCAACAGATAGGGCTTTATCTCATATTTTCGATCTATATATTGTATTAAAAAATATCCACACCCGAGCCGCTAGAGGTCGCCAAAGTGATGCGTCGCACCAGTGGCAAATTGTCCTCAAGAGGTGGTTAAGAAAACTGTACTGAAATGATTCACCCTTTCGCATACAGTTATGATAAGTAGCTGCATTCAAGTCAATCTAAAACTCAATGCTTTGTGTCAAAAGAAACTTCTCAAATACATTATTAACAACAGCCGCGCAAAAAAAACAGAAAGAAAGACAATCAATATCTCCTCTCTCTCAAACCCTGACCACGTCTGCTCCTTGATAACCTGTTTGTTAATCAATACTCAAAGCTTTTTTCTTTAATTTCCATGCAGCAGAGTGTCTGTCTTCCAAGGCCTCATGCTTCTCAGCGAGCAGTCTGTCTCTATACTCTATTATTGTCTGTCTCTACACTCTACTGTCTGTCTGTCTGTCTACTCTCTACTGTCTCTCTATACTCTACTGTGTCTATATAATCATTTGTCTCTACATTTACATTTACATTTAGTCATTCAGCTGACGCTTTTATCCAAAGCGACTTACAAGTTCTGTACGACAAGTCAGCAGGAAGGAAGGGCACAGCGCTCTATACTGGGAAGCTGTGAGTGTGAGGAGACATTTCATTGGTGGACCAGTCTGATGTGGAGACATTTCATTGGTGGACCAGTCTGATGTGGAGACATTTCATTGGTGGACGGCACCCTGGAGTCTCGGAGCTCCATATATCTATTTCCATCCATCTTTTGAGGCCGCCCTAATTCCACACCCTCGTTTATTTTAAAGGTTTAAGCGCTCTTTGTTACGTCAGGGAGCACGAGCTGCGTTCAGCACCACTTAGAAAAATGACATTTTCAGGGCGGCCTGGTAGCACAGCGGACTGCAGAGACACTGGTATCGAATCCGGCTGTCAGCAGTGCCTCCGGCTTGGCCGGTCGTCATACTGGTCGTTGTAAACAGCGACTCCTACAGGTCGGTCAAGGCGCCTGCACAGCGAGGGAGGGAAATGGTGAAGGTAGTGTGACCTCCCACGTGTTACACTTCACCAATGAGAGTCCGCGCTGTCAGGTGAAAAGAGAGCCGCTGGCTGTCTCCTATGTCTCGGAGGAAGCATGTGGTAGACTTCAGGGCTCCCTAGACCGACCAGTGGGGGGCACATGCACGCAACGACCAGGAAGGGGAGGGGGGAATTGGCATAACGACTCAATTGGGATGGGAGAAAAACACAGAAAAACGACATTGAATGACATTTTCATTCATCGTACATCAAATACATTTAAGTGTGTATTTTCAAATCAAATTCAAATCAAATCAAACGTAGTACAAACAAACGACACAGACGATAATGATAAGAAACATAGTGTCTGTCTTCAGAAAGGTCAGAAACACATCTTGATCACCTTCCTGATCCCATCTACTGTACGTTATTTAAAATGATAAATGATAATTGTAACTGAGGGGTACAATTCCCTGACTGTATTGATAAGTATGGTATCATTAAACCACTACCGTCTTATGTACTTTAATTACTGGCCATACAGTACATGATATATATAATGATGAACACTTCCCACAATGAATCGGTTCCACACAAAGTTGTAATTAAGTATTTATTGCAGCAAAAGGTACATAATATACTTCTCTATTTTACTTTGAATGCGCTTATAAGGCAAAGGAATGTGCGTAGGCAAATCAATAATGAATGTCCATTCTCTGGTTACGCAGGAGGTAATTATACAACCTGAATCTTAGGGAATTATATCTATGGTACACTAGTAATATATAGCGGGAGATACTGGAAGGGTCCCCCCGGTTGTAAGCCAGCAAGGGTAGAGGATCTGTCGGTAATAGAGTCTGGGTCAACGATGATAAGGAGACTCCGAGTACGGGAGACGGTGCAATAAGATCTTGATCCACAGACGAATACAGCTGTTCTCCATAGCCTGTAGCTCCACAGGGAAGAAAGCTAGCCTGCCTCAGGCTCTCTGAGGCGCAGACTCGACGTGGCTCCTCACAGGGTAAATCCCACACACGTGTGGGCGTCGGCGATTCTCCGCTCCATTAATTACAGGACCAAAAGCAAATATAATCCAGCCGTAAAGGGCTATGCAGTCGTCGGGTAGATAATCCAGTGTACATGTCCACACGGTCCTCGTCTAGGGCTCCTCGGGTGAAAACGCCATGAAAGCAGCCCAGCCTGGATAAGCACTCTAGCTGATACGAGGAAGCGTTGGTGATGCTGGTCACTGTAGAACTTTAGCCGCACGATACACTATACACAAATAGACTATTACTGACTTAATAGAAATATGTCGCACTCGACGGTATAGCGGCAAACTCTGACACTTCAGTTATTAATTTGCACGCGGTCTCAATGCTCTATTTGGGGCCAAACAGGCCATACTTCACCGCACGTCGTATCGTGGGTGAGGCTTCAACTTATTGGGTAACAACACTAAGTTTCTCTAAGACTAAGTGCTTCTGTATTCACCTGCGCCATATTTATATGCACGGCGAACAATCTAGTGCCAACCTCATTTCTGTCTCGTATTCTTGGGCAAAGCCGGGCATGTACAGACATGTCTTGACGGTGGCTTTGAACCTGACTTTGGAGGCATGGCCTTGGCGCCTGTGGACCGCTGTCCAATAGGAGAATGAAATATTATGGTCTGTACTAGGCTAAAGGGATATTCCGTGTATATGTACAAGGAATATACAAGGGATATCAAATATCAAACGATATACAAATATTATGCAATATATATCAATCAATAAATATATATATTCGGTTTAATCTGATCCTTTGTAACAATAATATATGTCACTGTAGATTATGTTATTTATAATGATAAATGATCATATATTATGTCACTGTAGATTACGTTATTTATAATAATAAATGATAATATATATGCCACTGTAGATTACTGCCCGGTCATATGAAGCAGAGTCTCTGAATTGTATGTGGATTCAGTGCCACTTGTTTTACAGTTTGTATACAGTGATCTTTAATAAAGTAATATTAGCAGCATTGAAGAAATTAACTTAAAGTACATTAATGGTTAACCTGCTGTCGTGTGGCAGTGAAAGGGTTAACCTTCTGTGTATTGTCGCAGTGAAAGGGTTAATGCTTGTGTTGTAGATCTAGCCAACCGCCCCTCCCCCTGATAACCAGCTCTTCATGACTACAAAACATTCCTGTACCATTTATTTAGTTTTCCTGCTTTGATCAATAAATCGACCGCAAAACAATCACACGCCAACAAGCCCGACTGTGATTGGTCGGAGGGAGCGGCGGGCCTGTTTCAGAGCCATTCAATAGGGATAATCATGCTGATGATATAGCAGAGGGCCGCTCCGGCTCTGGGAGCATGATTAATGGTGATTATTATCAACGCAGGGCGAACCTCATCACGGCACAGGACTGCTTGGGAAAGAGGAGACAGGGGAGTCAATACACACCCACACACACACACACACATGCACACACACACACACACACACACACACACACACACACACACACACACACACCTACACACACACACACACACACACCACACACACACACACGCACGCACGCACAGACAGACAGACAGACAGACAGACAGACAGACAGACAGACAGACAGACAGACAGACAGACAGACAGACAGACAGACAGACAGACAGACAGACAGACAGACAGACAGACAGACAGAGACATACACACACACACACACACACACACACACAGACACACACACACAGATACACACACAGACACAGACACACACACACACACACACACACACACACACACACACACACACACACACACACACACACACACACACACACACACACACACACACACACACACACACACACACACACACACACACACACACACACACACACACACACACACACACACACACACACACACAGATAGATACAGACACACACACACAGACACACACACAGACACACACAGACACACACATACACACACAGACACACACACACACACACAGACACACACACACAACGCACACACGCGTCTCTCGCTCGCACGCACACACACACACACACACACACACACACACACACAGAGATGCACAAACACTCCTACTATGGTGGCACTATGTAATAAGATGTATTGCAGAGTGCCACCATATGTTGTTAAAATATATATAAATATATATATAATAATTTTTTTAAATATCAACTGTTAGACCATACCATATCACAACTCGGCTACAACTGTAAACTTTTAGTCTTCATATTTGGAAGTCTGGGTCATGTCCATAAGTTGGGTGTTAGAGGCCTTCAGATGGCCGGTCTTCCGAAGAGAAGAGCCAAACAATTAGCAAGATATTGCTCAGTGTCAGTATAACCAATGCGTTGTGTACTTTTTTAATTGAAAGACAGACACTTGCTCCACGGTCTTGGGTGGTTTATTCTGGTAACACACAAAATGATCCTGGTCAGACAGGTTATGTGGTCGGCTCATCAGACACCTCGAACACCGCTCACAGCACATGCTCCTTCCTCATGTAATGGTCCATATAATAACATGAAATAAACAATGTACAATCAAATGACAATATTTAGTACCTGGTAACACACAAAAGATCCTGGTCAGACAGGTTATGTGGTCGGCTCATCAGACACCTCGAACACCGCTCACTACAGAAGAATTAGGAATAATTAGCCTACTAGCATGTGAGCTAGTTATATACATTTTCGACACAATCTCACTTAATTATTATTTTAACACATTTACCATACGGTCGCTACCTTCTACAATTTATTGTCAACATGCCCACATTAATACTTCCAACTAGTAGTGAGAGTTAAACATTTAGGAATATTATGTTCATTCTGGGTGTACTGTATGTGAACCTACCACGGGCTGTTTCCTCGTGTAATGGTGCCACGCTAACGTGAACACTTGCATTGTAGCTCACAAGGAAACGCTCCCCAACCAATAAGAATCCCTAGAACAATTAAGTGCCATGCTATTGGGTCTTAGGCCATGGTTAGACTAGGTGTTTTTGTTTTTGTTTTGTTGCTGAATGAATACGTTTGCTGTCCCAGTTAAATAGAAATGCCGTTTTGGCAGGAAAACGATTTGCCCTACTGACAACGCTGAAAAGGTGTTTTCGTTTTGGATATTCGCCAAAACTTGCCGACAACGTGTCATGTAATCTGCGCCGAGCCGTTGTTGCTCAACGCCCATGCGCAGTAAATACCGACATCTGCGTGCCCTCACCAACGTCCGGTGACGACAGAGCTGTCCCAATTAGCTGCAGCTACCATGTGTTGTCAAGTTATTCTTATAAGGACCCCAGTCCAAGCTACAACAGTCTGCATTCCCTTAACAATTGTTTGTATTGAGCCGTATTGTATTGTACCCATTCTGCAATATTTTAAATAAAGTTTACATCCATTCATTCTGCTAGCATTAACGATTGCATGAGCAGCTGGCTAACGTGAGCTAACGTTAGCTATCAGACCCTGTTAGCTCAGAGCTCCTCTTTCAATCTTAACAAGCATTAAACAAAATGGCCCAGTCATCTATTCACCTTTGTTTAATACATGAGGCGTTGTCTAATGTTATCTAGCTACTGATAGCTCCTGATATCATAAGTTTGGTGCTGGCTGGCTAACGTGAGCTAACGTTAGCTGCTAGCCACAATGCTCTACTCTTCTACTGGCATATTCCATTCACGTTAGCATGTAGCTAACAACATCGGAGATCTTTTTGTGAGACTAAACTATCCGCTCTTGGTGGTCAATTGTGTTGATGTTAGTTTTGTTTCATCAACAAATGAGAGGCAGAACACACAGTGAATGTATCCGTTTTGTTTATTGCACTTCTATTGCACTTTCTTTGCTGAAAAATAAGTGCTACATTGGCTAAATAGCTCACGGAGGCATTTAAAGATGGTGGCTTGTTGATTTTTTTGCAGGAAGTGTATTGGCACATCCAAGGTAACTACCTCCCCGCGCATGCTCAGTGCTGAATTCGAGACGCGATCCGTTGCGGTCTGACCACACCTCGTTCTGACAAAACGAAAGTGCTCAGATCGCAAAACAAATGTCTAACTCTGCTGTCACTACGTTGTGCTCTGGAAAGCAAAACTCATCTTGAAAATGAAACGAAAACACCCTAGGTGTAACCGACACCTTAGTTACCTTGACAAGTGGAATCACAATAAACTCTGTTACATTAGCAATTATTGGCAGCCGGGCAATTTGGAGAAGATGCTGCTATCTGTATCCATGCGCTGTGTGTAGATTGTCAGGTTCATCATCCATGTGTGTGTGTAACTTTGGTTGCCATTGTCAATTTGGGCACGATTGTATCAGAATAACCCACAATGTACAAGTGCACTGATAATATTTGTGTCTTTTAAACATTGTCTTTATGTGGACATAAATGTGTGTGTGTGTGTGTGTGTGTGTGTGTGTGTGTGTGTGTGTGTGTGTGTGTGTGTGTGTGTGTGTGTGTGTGTCACAACGCCTCCTCTTAAATGTGCACAATTGCTCCAATATGAAACGCTTAAAGTAACAAATGGATGGCTCTGGTCTGTTCCTTCTCTCCCAGGCGGCCTGTCGAGATGCTGTTCTCCTGAACCTGAACCCCCAGCATCCAGCCTGGAAGGTACGTGGCGCTGGTCCATAACTACACTGTGTTCCCATTGTCCCATATATACCGGAGGGAAATTGATTGATTGATTGATTGATTGATTGATTGATTGATTGATTGAACATTGGGACATTTACAGGGGCCAGTTTAGAATTGCAGCCTCCCGTAGGTGCTTTTTTAGAGGGTTTTAAAGGAGGGTAGGGATTCACATTATTTTACAGCTGTGGGAAGGGCATTCCACATTGTTGTGGCATAATTGCGAAACGTGTTTAGTCCCTTGTTTGACTATAAAGATTTTATAAATTTCCGGATATATTCCCTATAAATCCCTATATATTTTGGGATATGCTTCCTATATATATCAGGGTCAGGGCTTCAGGAACGCCATGAACAACACAAGTTGATAATACTTGAAATATAAAAAGAGAAAACATCATTTCATCATTGATGAAAGTAATATAATATATTTTTTTCACAGCAGCAAAAAAAATACATAAAATTTGC